>NW_008751676.1:2862615-2885313 GCF_000715545.1 Opisthorchis viverrini
TGAGACACAGCACACATCAATGCCAAGTGAGTCCAGTGTGAGTGCAAGAGCAGCTTGTTGTCCTGCTTGCTTCAGAGTGCGGACATTGAACGCGGCCAGATAGACTGGGTGTCCAGGCTTGAGGACTGATTTGGAGATTCCTGAAGATGTAGGCGCCGACATCGTACCAAGTGGAACATGAGGCAGCCCGGGGCAGCACATTCAGTTGAAGCGGATCAACATACACGAGATTCGACAGGAATCAGTCGAATCTCCTGTCAAAACACAATTCGTGTATAAATTTGAGCTAAGATGTTGTGGTTGCCGGGGATATGAAACGGAACTGGGTAAACTTAGCGTTGCTGAGGCTCAACTGGGTGGTCGTCTTGGATTGAAGTCGAGACGCTCGGACACTGACGAAAGCTTACTGCAGGTATGTAAATAAAAACTCGTTCATCTGTAACACTCGCGATGCCTAGCTGCCATGCCACCAGAGGAAAGCACGAGAGCTGGAATACTGCCGAGTCGCCCAAGCCTAGACAGGGGAAGTGGAAACGCAGAGGTCGGGTTCGAAGCACGGATCTCCCGGTCAGTAAATTTGGGCTCTAACCACTGAGCCATCACGCCCCAGTTATATGCTGACCACGGACAGTTTCTGTGCAGTACTAACTTCCGAAACCATCGGAGTCACTCGGCCACATGGTGCTTTCCGCGTGAGCCAACTTCTAACATGAATAGACCACGACACCTCTAGCTATGGGCGGCATAGAGCTGTAATTGATTGTTGCTAGTCGGGAATACTTATGTGGATTCGGAACACGCGTTTATTCATTGCTACTTTCCGTTGCATTTTTCAGGTCATTGAGAGGCTCTAGGAGCCTGGCGCGAAGCAGGTCAACCGTAACCACTTACTGAAGCCCATTTTGAAATGTATGTATCCTGACGTCGACACTTCCTGGAAGGTACTGTCTAGCACCCTGCAAGATGTTTGGCGATACGTTCCTGGAACGGCGCAACCAAATAGAGCTAAGCGCTGAATCTCGGGGAGCACGTCAGCCTTAATCAGAAATCCGAATAGCAGGTAAGCCCCTGGATGCAGTGTCGTCACAGAACATAGGTGGATTTACGGTTATTGCGAAGAGTAACCTATCGAAAATGGCTGTATCGCTCCAAAATGTTAGACTGGTGATGAGTTACAGTCATGACAAAAGGGTGGTACACCATTATTCCAGGACTGACTGTGAACCATCAGTCCTGTTCTCACCGTAAACCGCATTAGATAATTGACCCTTCAGGATGTTCGCTTGGATTGCTCGGCTGTTTTTGATGTTTCTGTCGAAAGATGTTGAAAAAGCCTCAAAAGTATGACCCAGTGGAGGGCGGCAGTTGACTTTTTATTCAACGAACAACGTAATCAACAGTTTACCAGCGAATCAGACACTCCGTAACCCATGCAAAAAAGAATCTCAAGCTCTGGGCTCCGACAGTGGATAGATTACACATGAATGATAGAAGAGCCACACTATAAGACACTATAAGATAGATGAACATTGTTTAGCATAATGATTATATCGGACTAATTGTGCCAAATGTGGACGAGTATGGCGCCGTAAGATGTTGAGTTTTCGGACAACTGTTCAGAACTCAGGTGACAAAAAATACGCTCTTATGGCAGAAACCCCACGATACATGGAAGACTAATAGCAATGACTCACTTTGTAGCTGGCCAGCGTGAGAGCCGATTCTTTGAACTCTTTAGAATGAGTATTGATGTCGCAACCGTGCTTGATGAGGCAACGCGCAACATCAATGTGTCCATTGCTTGTAGCCTCCATAAGGGGTGTGTGTCCAGTTTCATTTTGCACCTCCATTGGACTGTTGTACTGCAGCAGTAAGCACACGCATTCCAAGTGACCGGCGGTTGCAGCATAATGCAAGGCCGTGTTCCCCGTATTCGATTCTTGACTTACACATGCCCCGTACTCCAAAAGCAGACGAACAATATCCGTGTAGCCAGCACTAGCAGCCTCCATCAAAGGAGTACATTCAACTTTTTTACCCGTGAAGTTGGGGTCCGCCTTAAGAAAATGTAAGTAAGAAATAAGCTAATTTACCCCATGTTTCAATAGGAGTTCGACTATTCGTATGGCGTTTGCTGAAACTGCACGGGTTAGAGCGGTTTCGCCATTAGGTGCAACTTCGTTGACATTATACTCCCCAGAAAGCAGGAGTGATTTCACTGTTTCGGCATCCCCGTTGATGCACGCAGGGATCAGAGTAGTTCGTCTAACAAATAAATAATAGACGAAAGAACTTACTCCTCCGTTTCACCTCTGGAAAGCATAGCTACTTCCTTTCTGATCTCATTAAGGACCTCCGTGTCAGATATCCTTCTGCCATCGTTCATTAGCATGTTTTCAATCCCGGCAACTTGCAAAAATTTCCGAAAGTTCAACTGGGTTTCTGGAGACAGGTCTGGGATAGTATCCTCGAACTACAAGAAAAAGGTTTTTTGGGAGAGACTAGTCGGAGCTCATATAAGCCATAAAAAATAAACAAAATTGTTTCGCCTTCAGACTTGTTCCTGCAGAAGTGAATGAACAACTTTAGTCGCACTTCCCATTACAGACGGATGAGGGGATGCGGTTTACCAGAACATAAATAGGGCGAAAATGTTGTCAGTAACCTAAAGGCTCGCTTGGATAGCTACAAATCTCTGGAACTTCAACGCCATGGATACGCTGGGACAGCATCATGACCGCAAACTCAGAGGTAAAATCAAACAAATATAAAAATTTGACGGATCAAACAGCAGTGACATATGTATCACAAAACCACGCGAGGTATAGGGACTTAAACGGGAACAGCTATGTGCTTGTTTGTCAACGAATACTGAATAATCGAGAGCAGCGTGCGGCAACGAAACCTTCTAAAAATGACCAGGAATGCTAGTGGGGATTCATCGGGCACCATTAATGGACTCTGAGTATGTAGACTACCACAGCTCACCTTAAAGTTTTGAAAATCACCCATATCCGTTCATGAAGAGCTGAACCAAACCACCAAGCAAGGATAATCGCCCCCAGTTGAATAAGCCACGCTGTGCTTGAACAAACCTTAGTGTGCTAAGTTTGGGCTGAAAAAAGTTGGCCCCGAATAATCATTGTGATCGAAGCCCAAGGGGTTCGGTTAAGAGAAGCGAATATCACAGACAGATGTGAGACCGAAAAAGTTTACCGCGCGTTTTCAAAACATTACGGTACTCCTCTCTATTTTTCATAGGTTTTCTTATCTTAGGAACAGAACAGAGCTGTGATTAATACAGCCAATTCATTCATATAAAAAATTTGATCATACGAGCCGTTCTTCTGTTATTTTCTATGATTCACCAACGAGTAGGTCCAGCTCGACCGGTTCCAGTTTTGCAGGTGGAACATACACCCTAATGGGTCAAGTTTCTTGATATCCTTTTTCTGCCACAAAATTTCGCAACTTCCATGGTCAAGTATACTCATCAGTCACAGCTTGCATACTGGAGATGGGATCGACAAGTGGAAAATGTACGCGATTCTGAAGACAAACTGTTCGGGTCTGATCTCTCAGATGGACATGGATTCACATGGCGGCTGAGATACATAAACATTGTCGGGCCGGAACCTTTGCGATACTGGGAGAAGCAAGATAGCGCTGAATGTTCGCGCTAAATGCTCAAGGAAAGGAAAATCTGGATTGGATCGATATCTCATTGATACACTATGGCGTGGGAACACCGGCGGATGAAGGAATGGAACTGGGGGGAGTTATTAGAAGCAGGAGGAGTCGAAATATTCCTTTTGTAAAATCGTGGGATGAGTAAGCGTTGAGAACTTATTAAGAAGGCCTGTTTTTCAGTTTATCCAACGCAGGAGAGTAGGAGGTCCTTCACAGCTCCCACTTACATCAACCACCTGAGTGGCCAGGCTGTCTGGAATATTGACAAGACTACCCTGGGCTTCAGCTTGGAGGAGATGTAGGTGCGAGTATGACAGCCTTCATCGGGGTAAACTGAATTGCGATAACCCACCTGTTCAGGATGGGCCTTGAAGAGGGGACAGCTTTGTTTTGGCCTGTCACCGGATGTTCTAAGGCATACATTTTTCACGCCTCAGCCAAGCAAGCCAGACAAATTTTAGCTGTTTCGGATGAGACGGGGAAAATAGATACACAGCGAAGACTTTCTGTAGACTATGAAAGGGGTGCAGGAGACCTACAACGGTGGTAGTTCTTTGGTGGAACGAAAGCACATGAGCAGCGGGAAAAGTCAGTTTAATTCGCCTTTGTGCCGAATTGCTGCTTGTAACATGTGATGTGAATGTAGATAGTATGATGTGGCAAAATTTTGCCGGATACCTGGGGACATAAAGAGGGCACGTGCTAAATTTTTCAGCGAAAATTTGACGTGGAACTTTGAGGGCATCTTCCGCAGGTACTTTCCCGCAGCAGGGAGCCCTAAAAAAATGGCCGGCAGACACTAGTACAAGACAAAACGACTGAGATTTCTTAGCGATCCGCAAGTATATCACACGGGATCACGATGGAGACTTCTGAAATGTCAGTGGCGCCGGCAGCTTCTGATTATTTACGGCGGCGTTCAAGAGGTCGGTGTAGAAATTGCGGAAACCGAAAAAATAAAAATGACAGAGGGTATAAGGTTTGACCAGTGCAAAGAATAGGTTCGATTGGGAGATAGTGCTAATGCATGGGGCCAAACAAATGCCATATATGGAAATGAACTTGTGGGAGAGGTAGGCCAAAATTGCAGAAGAAAACTAGGTTGACCAAACGAACGAAAGTTTCATCGGGTTAAAATGAACTTGTCCAAGAGGCGTTCGATGACAGGTAATAGTAATTGCAGGCCCGAGCAAGCGAGAGGTTGCGGAGGAGATTCTGAGGAAATTAGCTACTGGATCGGCATCACACAGGGTATTGCAGCGCCATGCCACCATTGCACTGACAGATATCGGTTTACGAACAGCCCTTAACGAACGTCAAGGATGCCGTGATCGGAGAGGGGAGAAACGTTTCCGCGACAGCCGGATCTGGGTTAGGCTAGAAGATCGTCAGAGAAGGAGTCAGGCCGATGCAGGATCCCGGGTAACTTGCCTTCAGTTGGAGGACCGTCTGACTGTAGACCGGGGGCCAGACAGATTAAATGAATAACAGCTGTGCGGGGCGTCTGGGCTAATACAGCCAAATTTCGAAGCTCGGTGGAACGAGGAAGGAATAGGGTAGAGCAGTAGCAGTTGTTGAATGCTAGCATGCATCAGACAAAAAGGTGTCAATAGAAAAAACTCAAAAAGAGGACTGCAGTAAAGTAAATGAACCCAGGAAGTGGTGTAATCGTTTCCTGGCTTAGAAAACAAGTGCTAGCTAAACCAGATTAGGTGCCCAAAATTTCGGAAGTTAAGGCAGATTAGGTGCCCAAAATTTCGGAAGTTACAGACATTGTCGTCGAGGTGGCTAGCAGGGAGGCCATCCGTTGGACTAGTCGAAACGGGCGATTACATGGCGGTAGTTTGCAGCTCTCGAAAAGAATCCAAAATAGTCTCCGTTGTGCACAGAGGAGGTTAGTATGGACGGGAACAGTGAGCGCTTGAGGAACAGCTTCCGAAATAATGGATACGGGCTGCAGTTTAAAAGAAATTGTTGTATCTTGGGTGGTCGTCTATTGATTACGCCTGCACTGAGCCTGCCAGACTACGCGATAAGTAGAAAGCAGAGAAACTCGAGACACGGCTGTATTGTCAGGACAAAACATACAGAGCTTATGCGCAAATATATAGGATGAATAACTGAACAAATGTGGCCGTTCTGTACAGCTAATGGCGGTGTTCCGGCCGTGAATAATTAGGCCCGCTCCGCTGGTCTTATGTTGTTAAGCCGTGTTGGGTGAGCTCCACCAACTCACCTGCTTTCCGGACGTGTCGTACCAATGGTGAACATGGGAATGCGTGACCCTTTGCACATGCATTTTTCCATGCCTGAGCGCCTCCTGGCAGAAATCTACTGCGTCAACCTAATAAGGAGGCAGTAGTAATTGTCACCAGTCGTTGAGTCATTGCTGTTAGCTCCAAAAAACGAATGGTGCATGGCGAAAACAACCGTTAGGCACTGGATGTTGCTGTTGGTAGTCAGGAATTAGTAAGGAATCGGCATCTTATGTGTATATGATTTCTTCAGAGAACTTGTGGGAAGGTGGTGTGTGTTGTGTCTGGAAGATGAAGTGGTGGTGCATCCCAACTAAGGTAAAAACGGCCGCTCCTTGCACGCCGGAGTTAGCCGTGGGCCTCACGCAGTAACTGCAGGCTACACCATGCATATTTACTTTTTAAATCAAACAAGAGTACAGCTGTCATTCGCTTGTGTTTTTCGGTGTGGCGTGACGAGTGACGACCGGAGCAAGTCCGATCCAGCTACGGACAAACAACAGCGTTGCTGTTTCACGGTTTTCTTTAATTAAAGGCCAGGCTCAGAATCACCGGAGATGGGCGATGCACCCACGCTACTGGAGGGGTAGCGGGCATACGAACGCACCATGGTGAAACAGGGCGACCCTCTCTGCAGTGCGTACCCGTTCACCACATGAGGCTTTCATCCCTCGTGCGTGCTACCAGATGTGCAGGGTGACGAGCTAACAGGCAGTCATAATTGCGGGTTGTGCAATAATGAATAACCCTGGTTACCAGATATTTTATCCCGATCTTGGGAAAAGCTAGGCCAGTAAAACAATTGAGTCATTTCGAACAAGCGAGAATCAAACAGCCACGGGAAGAGGCAGGTCGCGGAAGCGAATGAAACGGCAACTACCCTTCAGGCTATAGGAGTAGAATGGAGATGTTCAGAGCCTATGTACCACGGCTAAACGGCGACAGAGCACTGGCGCGAACCAACGTGTCAAGTAGAAGCGCACCAGTGTTGTGTGTGTGAATGAGTGGGATGTGGAACCAAACAAGCATTTCATTCAGAGCGCATCTTCAGACCCACCATTTGATATGCGAGCACTGCGTGTGATCAGATGATGCAGAATTGTTCTGAACAGCGAGGAAATAAGGCTTCGGTCGGGCTAGGGTTAGTTAAATCCAGCCAAAGCAAAGCACTGGACAATGAATAGAGCTGACAGAGTTATTCGGGGACGGGACCAGGGTTGAATGAACTAGGAATAATTTGGCTACGTAAGAAGGCTTAAGGCTGGAGGTAAGGGAATACATAAGGTCGGTTGAGACGGATTTAAAGATAGTTAAAATGGCAGGCGCTAGACAATCTCTGCAACACAACTACGCTTCAGAGAGCAGGAGCAAATATGGTCGAAAGAAGTGAACATCTGCCTAAAAGATAGATAGAGTGGTGGCGTATGAACAAGAATAATTATAAAGTTAGTTGTCTCACTTGTGGGTTAATGCTGAGGGGCTCGAGCTGGTGAGTGTACATGCTAAGACCTAGTAACAAGGGAGGAAGCGCAATTTAGGAGGACTTAGCGCTTTTTTCAAAGAGGGCCTAGTGTAAGGAGCAGCGCGAAAGGACGCTCAACTCCCACGATAGAGAGGCGAGAAGTGATGGCCTTTCGAAATCCTACGCGAGGTGATATAGTATGGATATGGGGTTGGAGCTTGTTCTATAGTTTGGAATACAGGCAAAGGAAAAAGTTTTGCCTCAAGACGGTTCGACATGCCCAAAATGCCAGTAACAATCCAAAGTTCATGATGTTAGAGGGAGGGCAGGAAGAAAATTCAGGGCAGCAGTCGGCTTTGAAGGCTATCGGTAGATAAGGTGATGCAGAAGGCCTAGGTTCAAGCTAATGCGTCTCAGCCACAATGGATCCAGCCCAAGTGACAAAGTACGAAGACAATACGCCAGTTATGATGACGCCGGAAACAGGGAGTTATTAAACGAGCACTGCACATTCTCCACAGCAGTCCGGCATGCATACGAATACTTCGAGGCGAATCCAGGGCTGGATTTAATAATGGGTCTTTCAAATTTTTCAAAGATTGAAATTAAACATGATTTGATGTTGAATGCTCAGCGGATGAAAGTGCAAAGCTTGCGAGTTTTAGCCACTCTACACCTTGCATCATGGTTAAGACTTAACTCACTGGAATACCTAACTCCTGGGTCTCTCACTTCGAGAAGAGTAGGATTCGAGGGTCCATTAAGAATAAGTATCGTAGGAGTAATCTGGAATCGATGTAGGAGGGCTTGTCGTTTTTAAGCGGCGAATGACAGGGGCTGCAGGACCAGAGGGTTAAATAATTTCGATCAGCCTGAATGTTTACAAGAGTAGAAACAGAGTCACTGGCCTTAAACGTGTAGGTTATATTATCCTCATCAGCAAACAAAAAGGGATCCATTGGTGATCGAAACAGTGACAATATTAATGTATAGTAGGAACAGTAGGGGGCAAGCACACTACCCTGGGAAACGCCATTTGTAATGGGAAGAGGTGATGAGGAGAGATCCTCGATCTTGGTAATCCCGGCTGTCTTAGTGAGGTATGAATTGAGACATCGCAGTAGCGGACCACCAATCCCCGTAGATCGTAATTTGTTGAGGAGAGCACCATGGGGGACTTGGTCAAACGCCTTACGAATATAAAGATAGATAAGAATAATACACAGCACGACATCGTAGACGGATGAAATTTGATTAAGGAAATCAGCCTGGCATTTATCAGCTGACCGCGGTGCCATAAACCCATAATACCGATTGCTAAGTGTCTTGGTGGTGAGCAGATAATCGATGACAGAGACTTTGATAAGGCGCTCTGGGAGATATTGAAGATATTGAGGATGGGATTATGGATGTCTGGGCCACCGGCTTTCAGGATAAGCGAGGGGATGCCGTCATTGCCTGGGAAATTAGAGTCCCTAAGGCGGACAAGAGACGTAGTTATGTCGTACAAGCTAACTGAGGGTGTGCAGGGATTGTGGCTTGCCCCGTCAACTGATCTGGCTACTTCGTGACCAGGTGGGGAGTAACGAGTAGGTTGGGTCAACGCGGACGGAACGTTGCATCTGATAGAGGGATTCTACAATGTCAGCAGGGTCAGACAGGGGCTTCCCGTGAGCGGCCGCAATATCTGGGATTTCCGATAAATTTGAGAAGCATCGCTAGTGAAAGAGGCACCCCAGCGTCTTAGGTTGAAGAGAATCGGCTGTGGCAACAGATTCTTCGTGCGGCGGGAACGATCGGAACGGCGGGCAGTGTATCCCGGAAGGGAGACAAGACCGTCAGGCGCGCCAGGGGAAGCCGTCTCATTAATGCACATGAAGGTTGGACAAGCTGTAGTGAAGGTAGCTTGGATATAATGCAGTTTAGTTAAAAGATGGCGGGTGTTGATTAGAAAGACATAAATATTTCTGGCGGGATTAGAGGAGTTCAATAAATTGGTTAGTAAAAAAATAGCCCAAGGGGGTCAGTATGGAATGGAGTGGTGACAGAAGAATTGGAAATTCAGAAATTGGTGGGTGAGGTAGGACCAGATAAAGTTGTGAAATTCATGGATTCACGGATTCACGGATTGATACACAGGATCAAGGCTTCTGCCCAACTTTCCCGGGTCGGTTTTGTTCTTGTCGGTCAGTGGCTGTCGTTCACCTGAAAGGCACAAGTGAAAGAAGGGTGTGGCACTGCTCTTTATGTTCTCAGCGCGAGGAAGTACGCTTGCCGGCACCAGGATCCGCATAAATAAATGTCTGATAGTGCTTTAAACTGGGTTCAAGAAAGAGCGTGAAAAACCGCCGGAGAAAGGTCATTCTACGCAGCTACTACCCGAAATGAAAATTTTTTGTGTGTAATTAATGTGTGCTCTGAGCTTGAAAATTTTCTTACCATGGTCGTTGGCTTGTTCGCTGAGCTGGACAATTTGGTTGCAAACGTTTCATCACCAATCTAGGTGACATCATCACTGCGTAGTTGTGTGTAGCGGTGGGATAGTGATTGTGCCACTATGTCCCCGCCGGGTGTTTGCTGGGTCAACGGTAAGAACCTATTTGCCAAGCTTTGTTCAAACAGGGCGTAAGTAAGAATTAGGTCCCCCCGGAGGCGATGGTACTCCAGGGGAAAGAGATCATGCATCGAGAGACGCGTTTCGTAGTTCACGGATTTGAGGCGGCAACCATTCTCGTAGCGGCCCGCTGGACACGCTCAACGAGGGTGACGCCCTTCGTGCGTCCTGAGTGGAGAACTTGGTTGGCGTGCTCCAGGAGCGGTCTGAAGTAGGCCCCATAGAGTATTTGGAAGTCCATGCGAGTAATACGGGAGAAGGTGCGACGGATCATCCGTAAAATGGCAAATGCCTTTTGGGCCGATTTCTCAAGGTGCAGCAAGAAGGACAAGTTTGAGGAGACCCAGATGCCCAAATATTTTTGGCAGCTCTCCCCATGATGTTTTCTGGTCCCATTTCACCATGCATAACAAAAGATATTCGCTGAATCCCCTCCAAACGACATGTGTACGCACTTTTCATCATTCAGAGGAAGGTGCCAGTCCAACGACCACTGCTTGACAGCGTCTACGTCCATTTGGAGGGCACTTGCATTGAAACTCCAGGATTTCAAGTCGTCCGCAAAAAGTAGACATGGACTCGCCAGAACGTCTGGGAGGTCGCTGACGTAGATCACAAACAGCACTGGTCCCAAGACGGAGCCTTGAGGAACTTTAATGGAGACGGGCGCTGGAGAGGAGTAGGTCGAGCCTATTCTCACTCGGAATGATCTGTCTGATAGGAACGCCTTGATCTGACGGAAGATTTTCCCTTGAATCCCGTAAGACTCGAGTTTGTGGAGCAGCGGGACGTGTGGGACCCTATCAAATGCTTTTGAGAAGTCGAAAAATATGGCATCCGATATGAGTCCTTCGTCCTTGGCTTGGGTTAGGCTGTCCATAAACCCGAGCATGTTTGTTACGCAAAAGATGTTTGGGAGAAATCCGTGTTGAGCTGGAGATATCAGATTGCTGGAAGTAAGGTAATCTAGGATAGCTCTCTTCAGAATGCATTCCATCAGCTTGCACGACACGCTAGTGAGGCTTATAGGCCTATAGCCGCCAGGCGATAGTCGGTCACCAGTTTCGTACATTGGCATGACAAACGCTTATTTTGAGCAGAGAGAAGTCGTCAAGCGACTGACGAAACACCATGTGTAAATGGTTTGCCAGTTTGGAGGACGTTTCATTCGGGATCCTTGGATGGACCTCGTCGGACCCCAACGCGCAGAATGGGTTGATCTTGTGGAAGAGCTGACGAATGTCCTCCACCGTGAAGACAAGGCCGGTTAAAGGCTGTTTGTCGTTCCGCCTCGACAAGAGTGGATGTCACGAGGACGCTAGGGCTGAGTATAGACACGCATGGCGTACTCTGTAAACCTCAGATACCACTGTTGGGTCACTCCATTTCTGTCCCTCAAGGAGAAGGCGGACGGCTTGTTTCTGCGGCGATATCTCATGTGTTTGAACAATACGTTCTTGTTTTTTCGAGCGAGGTCCAGGATGATGGCTTGTTTTCGTATGTTCCATTGACGGATTTCTGCTTTAAAGCCGTTCCGCATTTTACGAAATGCCAGCTCATTTACTGTGTCCCCTGTAGTCAACCTTCTGAAAAAGAGTTGGGACCTTTTGTCCGGAAGTCGCCGAATACTTTTTGGCAGACTGCGGTTCATCCGAGTGCGCGCTGGTTTTCTGAGACGAACATCCCGTCAGGCTCGTGAACATTCAGGACAATGGTCCTATATAGTTCTTCTACCGGAGCTGGTCTCAGTGTGACTTGTTCAAGAAAGATGCGCATTCCTGAGAAGTCTACAAGGCAAATGTCTCGAAACCGCGTTTGACGTTTGGGATTTCTGGCCCAATAGCAGATGAAATCAAAGGCCAGCACACAGTGGTCGCTGTCCCAGTGGAGCGTTGATTGTTACCTGATCAACGAAGTGTCTTTCGTTGGTGATGACCAAATCCAGGAGGGATGGTAGTTGGCCTGCGCGTTATCTGGTGGGCGCAACGACATGTTGAGTTTAAGTGCTTTGTTGAACGACTTCAAACAGCGCCGCTGCAAAAAGTCCGCCTGATTCGACGCGCTGGAGTTCCATCCAGGAGGCCTTTAGGGCGTTGAAGTCACCTACCAGCAGGAGATGAGGAGAGTTGCTCAAGGGTTTGTATGAGGAATTGGTCATCTTCAGGAAGACTCGAATGGCTACGGTAGACCACACCGAGAAGGGAAGAATCGGACCCGCGCAGCGGGATTTGGACACACGGTGCATCGCAAAAGGGTGCAGGGGTGGCATCAGAGAGGACAGTCGGGATTGGTAGGGCCGCATGTGAGTACAGAGCAACCCCAACCTGCCCTCCCTCGTTTTGAGTCGGCTCGAAAAATAGAGTGACCGTCTATCGAGATCGCCGCGTCAGAGACATCTGGTGCGAGCCAGGTCTCTGTGAATACGGTTATGGACGGTTGTTCAAGGCAAGCTGACTGTTTAACATCGCCGAGTTCGTTGAAATGACTGAGGCAGTTTGTGGACAAGCATTTAAACACTCTCTCTTCTGCCTCCGAGGGTGGGGAGCCGAAAGTGACCAGGGTTTTTAGCAGACTTAATAGTTGTGCACCGAGTTGGAGTCTGAGTCCGACGCTCCAAGGGGGCATCTGAAACGTTGTTGTCTGCTTCCTGTTTTCGTGGTTTCTGGAGTTGCTTTTCGGAAATTTCGGCCGATGCTGTTTGTAGCTCTTTCAGGATCCCCTTTTCGTCGACCAGATTTGCTGTTGATCAAATTTATGCTGCAAGCCTTGGCCTTTCTGGATCTTTGGGCGTTTTGGCGCGGTTTGACCTGAAAAGGGTCTCTGTGAGGCCCTGTGCGCTGGGTGGTGACACTAAGAAGTGAGGATTTTGGTTGCGCTCCCAAGAGGCTCGTTTTCGCAGAGGACTGCACCTTGAAGCCAGCCAGCAGTTTTCTAATCTGGCGAGTTTTATGTGGCTTGTTTGGTTCCAGTCTCTCTTCTTTCGTGTTTGCTTGGACACCGACCCGCCAGCGATCAGCTTGGCCAACTAGATGTACGAGAGATTTTCCGGATGGCTGTAGTCATGTTTATGGCGTTGGGTGTCGGGTTCCTGGGCGACGGTTGTGCCCACAAGCGGAGAGGCCACTTTTGACGGAGTGGAGCTGGAGATTGGCTTCGCTTCTTGTCCCCGCACATCTGACCGCACATCTGACCGCACATCAGTCCAGTTCAGAGGCTGTGACTTTGTTGACGAGTGCACGGCTGCAGCTGTGTCCTCTGATATGGAGATAAGCGTTGATAGCTCAACGTAGTTTGGGCGCTGCTTGCATGTGGAGTTTGCCTCTTCCAGGGCATCCCTGCCTTTATTGGGCGAGAGGCCTCTGGTGGTCGAATAAAAACTGCTTTCCGGAGACGCAGCTGGTTTCGTCGGCCTGCTTTCGGGAGCACAGGGGGATATGACCACAATTGGCTTGGTCATGAGCTTGGGGTCGTCTTGTTTGGTGCCGGTGGAAGCCTGTTTCGTGCTTCCACTCCTGACCTGCTATGATCAAGCTTAAGCGCGTCTAGAGGACGATCCTTAGATAGGCACCCGATCATCGGGTTGGCCCTTTGAATGCCGCCATCCCGCTCCAAGATCTCCTGTACGTCAGATTGGGAAGAAAGAGTGACTCGAAGTTCAAGAGTTCGCTTACTTCCCTTCTGGCGTGGCCATCCTGCGTGGAGCGATTTATCAGGCTTGCTAAGCATCGACTGTGCCAGCTTCGCTGGCGTGACTTTTTCGGAGAATGACCCCACGATTTTCAGTCTGTTTTCCCTTAGACGCTTGTCCACTAGAGACGCTGTGGCGGTTTTAATAGCCGCGTCAGAAAGTTGTATGACTTTCTTTGCAGCCATGGGGCCCGGTATGGATATTGCGAGGTATTGATTCAGCGAGGAAACTTCCTTGTCAACTTTCGTCCGGGTTGTTGCATTCTTAGCTCCTGATTGCTCCAATGCCTTCGAAAGACGCTCTAATTTTGCGTCGAGTATCCCGATTAAGGCAAAACACTCACAGTGGTCGTTCTGAATCTGCACTGGGGATTGGTTACCGTTTTGGGGGAATCTCTTCTACGCTGCGGTATGCATTGTACCCTTGACGTAAATGCAGCTTGCGCAGACAAACGGGTCAGTAGAGTTGGCTAGTCGGCCTCTCTGGTCGTCCTGTAAACCCGTGCATTTGAAATGCCACCAGGCCTTGCAGGTGTGGCATTGCATACCGCGTTTGACGTTCGACGGGCAGCCTTTTCGCCCACATCTCTTGTGGTCTATCAATAGCAGCAGAGGGCAATCGGTATAAATTGATGTCATGTTTTGGACTAGATGTAAAATAGGAAGTGTGCGCAAAATATAAGGGGTTATTTCTCAAATGTTTTGTTAGAGTAATAAAATTCAACAATTACTCGTGTGTACTCTGTGAATAGATTGAACAACAAAATTTTTTTCACAAATTTGCACAAGGGAAAAACGACGCTGGGACGTACCGTGATGGGTACGGAGACGGTGTTTGAATGGCAGTTCAGGCAGCGTACATGGACAAAGATTGGCAGAATGGGTCGGGTAGTCGCTTGTAACAGTGTAGTCAACATCATCAGAAGGTGGTGCTATGTGTGGCTGCTGAACAGAATGGATGGGCAGTTGCGGTGTTTAAGGAGGAGGAAATGAGGGTTTAAGAAATAGGCACAAAATGGGCGGGAGGATCTGTCTTATGGTGCCTTTAGAACCTTCAGCACTAGGAAGGATTATGTAGCCGGAGGTTTGGTATTATAAAGCAGGGCCAAGAGTCCGGGGAGGAGTATCCACTACTGGTGGTAGATTGATAAATATTCGACGAAGCGAGTGTGGACCCACGGCGGGAGGTGCTGTATCAGGCTCAGGATGAGGTACGGAATAACGTTAGGAGGAGTGCATGCAGTTTAATGCAGATTTGTTGGCCATGTGGTCTTCTGCATCATCAGGTGTGGAAAAAGTGGGATGCAAAAGGTGGTGGTAACTGTGGAGGGATGGGTGGCTGCCGAAAATGATGTTCAGGTGGGGCGAAATTTGTGGGTTTGGGTATCGGAAGTGGATGAGTGTCGTCTGGTCATCAGTTGCTGTGGATACGAGCTTCTTCCTGGCATGCAGTGTGTAAAGCTTGATGTGCCTTTTAATGGACATAACGGTAGCAAGAACGAATGCTCCCTCAGTTGAATTGAACGTTACTGTGAAGTGAGTTAACAAGGAGTGGACAATCAAGCATGGAACAGTGGTGGAGGAGGTTGGATGAGATTGTGTCGTATCTGCGAGTGGATGATAGTACGCTGCTAGCAAGAAAATCTAGGGCTGGTCGACACCCAACAATTTTACGAGGAGCAAAATGAACTCGACTCACGATGGCGATGATGAGCCTTGTGTTGCTATGAAAGGGGAAGAACGTGTGAGCTCGTACACCACAAGCGCGAGTGCGTGTGGAAATGGCTTAGGATGTTTTATAGCCTGAGATCAATAAATCATGCCCCTAGATCATAGCCCCGGAAAATCAAATCCCGGTGATCAATACCAAATAGGGACGAAAATTTCTGTTACCCCGAAGGTTTTGTTCGTGGTCCATACCAGTGAGGTTTACTTTATTCAAAATGGCGAGGTTTTTTGACAAATAACCAAGGAGCGGGGGGAAATTTCTGAAGATTTCAATGGAGAGGGGATTACTTGATCAGAAGGGAAGATGTATGTTTCACGCAAACCATGGGGACCGGCCAATGCGTTGGCGATAAATGGAGGACATGCAATTAAGAGGAACAAGGTAAAGTAACATGCGGAAGTGAGAAAAAGAACAAGCCGGTGTGATTTAGCGTGGGCGATTTTCGCCTCGCAGAATGATTTGGCTGCAGAGGGACACCGCGGGGTAGAAAAAGGCCGACATTTTGCTTGGAGACAATAGGAGGTGAGAAGCGACAAGAGATGTTTAGGACAGAATTTAGTATATATAAATGGAAGAGGCTGACTGCTTGATTCTCCGCTAGTGAAAGCCTGTTACTGGATTGGTATGAACAATAGTATCGGCTGCGAATGCAGCCGATGTAAAGACCGCAAAACACGAGTTCAGGGAGACGTTCTTGAGCCTAGAACCTAGAGATCGGGCATCTATTCGAGTACCAACGATCCGTCACATCTTGGAGTACATTGTGCAAGTAGCCAGTCCTGTTGACAAATCCAAGAATTTGAGAGTTGGAGTGCACTTCTGTAAATCTCGTTTACCGGTCTGAAACTCTGAAAATGTAAATCCGTTGGCAGCGACTCCTCGAGGGTCATACTTAGCATTGAGTTTGAATATCTACCAGGTGTACGTAAGTCGCACTTCGATCATGGAACCACGGTGGAAAAATGAGAAGCCTTTGGTCATTTGGATGGCAATAGCTCTGGAGAGGTTTGTCGTCGAATTCCTCCCGCAGTTGTAGAAACGTATGCCGTGATATAAAAGCGATGTTAACTGAGTTTGACGATGGGGAAATTGCTGGGACAAAAAGAATGAGAAACACAAAGGAGATGTTGAGTACTTCCTAAAGGCCTAGAAGACCACTTCTAATCCCAGATGGGAACGGATAGCTGGGTTTGGGTTAGCAGGCCTAGTGCTACCTGCTCCGGTTTCTCCAGGGCGGAGGAAAGGTCAAGTACTGTTGTATTTTGAGCCCGGACCGAAAACAAACACAGTTGAGCGCAAAAACTCAGGTATTGTACCCAGGTGTTCACGATCTATTATACCGCCTGCAGAGTGATTAGACGCTACACTGGTCCACAAAAATGCTAGATACTTGGACGAGAGCTGCAAGAGGATAAGACAGGCTCTGAAAGCGATTCTGCTCCTGTAATTTGGCCCCAGGATCATCAGTAGTACATCGGCAGCATTTGGCAATGAATTTGATAAGACGATGTGACAAAAACAACCATTCAGCAAGGATGCGACAACCATAATAACCGCGTGATATCCGATTGGGTGGCAATATTGTGAGCGCAAGAGACATAATATCAAGGGCGCGAGCTCGGTAGATTTTAGAGAGTAGGTTGAGGGTTATGGGGAGAGAGAGGTAGCATGCCGCCTTGCAAATATGATGTAGACCATTTGCGATAGCCGCGGTGCGGGGAGACTGGTGGCATATTGATGTGCGAGGAGGCTGGCGCACTCGGAATATTCGCCGCTCATCACGTCACCGGCTAACAGACAATCACACCATTGATGTTGATACGAGCGAGGATGTGGGTATTTGTTCTATGCAAAACTAGTGGGACTTCCCCCTTGCGGATGTTTTGCACATCTAGAAGTAACTAAAACTGAATGCAATTGGGACCGAAGACGGCAAATTTCAAAAAAGGGAAATAGTCCATTAATACACTTGTGCTAATCGCCGCCAACTCAGATACACAGAAGAAATTAAACAGAATGACGATCAACAGGGGCGTTTAACAGGATGATAATTAATGCCAATACACGGTGTAAGAAACGCCTAGCTGCAGTTGCAGTTAGCGGACAGTGTGCGGTTCATCGGTGGACCGCAGGAACAGGCAAATGAATGCAGTAGGTGCAGTAATGAGGACTGTCAAGAACTGATTTTATGGATAAATGAATCAATAAGCACCATATTTGATTTTAGCGTAATCGGTAGGAGCGAAAGAATGGCGGATGAGACGGCAGGGCTTACTAGAATCAATAGTAGTAAGTAGCAAATGATGTACAAACGCACCGATACGAACACACAGTCAGTGTACATTGGCAGTGTACAGAGATAACACCGAACGAAATTATAAATGTTTTCCAGAGGTAAGAAGCTTAATTCGGCCGGCGGCGTGATGCGGAAGAGCATTTCATGTACTAAATTAGATTGTGTTTCAAGCAACTCTCAACAAAAGCTATTTGGCAGATGCGGTACAAAGGCAATGCAGCAAATAAGGTCTCCAGATGTGTCGCGTCAGTGTAGCGGATAACACACTCGTCTGCCATCCGACGAACTGTGGGTTCCATCCAGGGTCGGTCCATTTCTCGTTTCGTCGGCGCGAAAAACGAAAGAATTTGTGTCTTCGTAAAATGTCACCATAACCAAACACTAGCGAAAATTTTATCTCTTTGTTGCTGTGTGGAACGTGAAATTGCGCTGTCCAATCAGTGACAGAGTGAAGGATTTTTTGAAACCGCGGATGCGGACAATTGGCGTTTTTGTATAATTTTGCTTTTTTGTATTTGAAACAACCCAGAAATTCAAACCCATTTTTATTTTGCTGTCGATAATTGTCAAATTGACGTGAGACTCAAAGTTTCGTAAAAAGAACGTTCAAAATTTGCTTCGTTTATTGCTAGCACAAACTTTAGAAAGAATCCTTTCACTAATTAATCTATTTAGGGTGTAAATACGTCGTTTTATTAAAAGTTTACTCTGACATAAACTTTGCATGATAACCTCTGTCAGCTTGCCCTAAATTTCTTTGGTGCGCCCAGTCTCAGTCACGAGTCAGCTCGGGCCGCTATCTACAGCCATCGGTGGACCACAACAGATGTGTGTTTAATGGGTGCCCATAAAATGTATGGCGTGGCATGCGACGTCACACTTGCAAGGCCTGGTGGCACTTAAATGTACGGGCCTACAAATGAGCCAGTTATCTTACAGTCCTGCCCCGGCTGGCCGCTTCAGCTGCCACCACCTTAAGGTTGCTATACATTATTTAACTAAAAAGGAAGCTACCAGAAACGAACCCCCCCCCATGCCGAGTCGGAAGTACCCATGCCAATGTTCCGTTTTGATGAAGATACTCGAAGCAAAATTGACGCTTCCTTCTGAAGCCATTGAGGGAGCAAACCCAAAGACATAAGTAGTCCGGACGAAATTCAATAATAAAACTTCTTCCTTGACAGAGAACCTAGCGCCATCCCGCCCGGGATCGGTGGCTGAAGGGGTCATCCAGCTCTCCGATGCGGTAATCAAGGCCTCAACGGTGTTTTAGTGGACAAGCGCGCGAAAGAGAGCAGGTCAAACAGCTGAGGTCATTCTTCAGAGAAATCAACCCAACGGAACTGGCACAGTTGATCTTTGGAGATGCCCTAACAAAGCCTGAACACGGATCGATTCACGCAGGGATTATGAGGAAAAATAGCAAATGAACCCTCGGGCTTCTAGTCACCCTTTCCTCCTAATCTGACATACAGAAGATCCTGTATCCGGTTGTTAGCATTCAGAGCGCTTACCCAACGATCAAGCATATATCGGAGGATCGCCTTCCAGAGGCAAAGAAGTTGGACCTCAGAAGTCACAGAGGGAAAGCGCGAAACAAGCTCTCCCGAACAACAGCAAACTAGTCATCCAAAAGGCCATATTAAGAGGGCTGCAGGTAGCAGCGGCTGAAATTGTTACCCGGGAGGAAAAACCTACGTCCATTAAAGGAAAAAGGTCCGCGCAACCGGATTCCGACGGGGCGAAAAAAAACATTCACATAAAAATCAGCCCTCGAATGCACCAGGAAGCAAACCTGTATGCCACAGATACAGCTATGCTCGCCGATGTTGGCCATGGGGACTTGCCGAGTATCTTTGGGCTATCTCAAATGAATTTCTAATTTTTTTGTTTTTGTTTTTCTTTACTGATGAGAGACCAGTTTTTTCATCTGTGGTTTATGGCATTGTCAGGTGCATAACTCAACCGAGGTGAGCCCAAAACCAGCAGCAACAAATAGAAGTCAGCAGTACTTTTTTTGGTTTTCTGAATTTAAAAACCAGACTAAGAACTACCGGCGATGGGCGGTGCACCCGCGCTACTGGAGGAGTGGCGGGTATACGAACGCACCATGGTGCAACGTAACAGGGAGACCCTCCATGCGGGGTGTACCCATCCACCACACGAGGTTTTCATCCCTCGTGCATGCTACCAGATCTGCAAGATGGAAAACCATCCTAGCAGTCATTAGTGCGGGTTGTACATTAATAAATACTCCAGCAACCATTTTTTGGTCGGGGGAAAGCCAGGCCGGTAAAGACAGCTCAGCAAATTCGAACAAGCGAACGGCATACAGACGCTGGTAGCGGCAAGTCGCAGAGAAGAAGTGGAATGACAGTTGTCAATGAGACGGTAGGACTGAAATATTAATACTCACGGCGATTGCACCATGGCTAAACGGCGTTGGAGCGTTGATCTGGGCTGCCATGTCGAATAGAAGCTTTCCGCGATGTTGTGTGTGGGTGTTTCGTGGGGCAAATCATCAAATTGGTATATATATATATATAAGCGCAGAATTTGCTCTGACGGTGAAGTGAAAAAATCGACTTTGGTGTGGTTTTTATCATCTAGAGTTAGACTGTGAGCACCAGTTACTAGACAGAGCTGATAGAGCAATCCGGGGTGGAGGCTTGACTAGGAGGAGGTATAAGTTCACCGGGGAAATAAAAAACAACCGGGCCATTTACACTGCATATTTAGATCAAGTTGGCATTTAAGCCCTTTATTAGCTTAAAGGGGTTCAAGAAAGTAGGAGGAAATGAAAAAAAAACTTGCCCACTAACTGTAACGTCGCTAAACTCACATGCGCGCTGGACCTGATTCGTGGAGGAGGTCAGAGGTTATTCGGGTATTGAGTAGGGCGGCAGCTGTTTCACAGGTAAGGAATTTGTCCACGGACTGAGAAAAAGTATGATAATGCGTGGTGCTTTGTAGGTGATCAGAAAGGCTGTTCCAGATGCGAGCGTAATAAACTAGAAAGAAGTAGTGGCGTAAGTTTATACGAGCTGGGGGACACACTAAGGGGTTGCTACCCTATCCTCCGAGATGACCGAAGATACGGTATGGTTGATGAGTGGCTCTATATTTATACGCGACACTGCTCTGCGATATCCCCCCTCTACCGTTGTGTAATGCATTGTGGATTCAAACCTACAGTGTGGGACCGACTCTTTTCTTCTCCACATGGTCTACGGTTGCTCCTTTTATCCTCCGGAAGATGATCAATTCTCATACAAACCTTTGAGCTACTCTCCTTTAGCTACCGCTTCACACATCTCTTGCAGGTAGGTACTTTTACCTCCGGCAAGGCCGACAAGCTATAATGCATCGGTTCTAGTGGACGGCTTGCGGTGGCGCTGCCGAAAGTCGTTCAGCGGAGCGCTTGGGCTTAACTTGTAGTCGCACCTACCAGATGCTGAGCAGGACAACCACTATTCCTCTGGATTTGGTTATCAGCAACGAGACTTTCAACCAGATGATACTCGACGTCCCGCTGAGACATATTGACCACTGCACGCTGATCTTTGATTTCAGGGGCTACCTAGTAAAAAATCATAAATCTCAAACATGGATTCGAAACTCCTATCACGCGGCCTTCTCAGGAAGGTTCATCTTGCTTCCTCAGTTCAACCTGGGACTAGATTCAGTGGACAAGCGTCTGGAAGTTTCATAAGGCAGATGCTATACTCATTCCAAAAACACGCAAGCTGATGCACGGAAAGCTACGTGAGAGAATCCGGCGCCGTCTGAAGAATCGTTCTCAGCCATTTTCCCGTAAGCTGGCTAAAGGGACACGGAAGATGAGCAGGTATTTCACAAAGTGCGGAACCGCTTTAAATCAGAAGTCCGCCAACGAAACATGACAAAACAAGCTACCATACTTAACCTCACCTGGAAAAACAAAAGTGCGCTCTTTGATTGCATTAGGCATCGCCAAAGAAACAATCGAACGGCGTTCTCCTCGAAAGGCCGGAGCGAAGAATTTACGAGTGACTTAATAGTTGAATCTGACATCCACCGCGAACCATATGCAGGCCTGTATTCCACCCCAGTGACACCGTCAAACTCGATCTTGTCAACGGGAAACTACGAACCGCCTGTAATCAAATTGGTCTTCATAGACGAGGACGTTCGTCAACTCTTGCACGAGCCAAAGCCGTTCTGCTCGTTGGGGCCAGACGAGATTCAAACAATGGTCCTGAAATAATGACAAAGCATTTTTACCTGGTGTTTCTTCGGTCGCTCAACGAAAGTAACACCCCAGTGACACCGTCAAACTCGATCTTGTCAACGGGAAACTACGAACCGCCTGTAATCAAATTGGTCTTCATAGACGAGGACGTTCGTCAACTCTCGCACGAATCAAAGCCGTTCTGCTCGTTGGGGCCAGACAAGATTCAAACAATGGTCCTGAAATAATGGCAAAGCATTTTTACCTGGTGTTTCTTTGGTCGCTCAACGAAGGTAAATTTCCCACTGCTCGGAAAGGATTGATTGTCACTCAAATCCACAAAAATGGTGAGCGACTATCTCGCGGCAGCTACGGGCCTATTAGCCTAGCAAGGTGATGGAATGCATTGTGTAACGGGTCATCATATGTCAACTTGCCATCAGAAACTTAAACCTCTGGTTCAATAAAGATTCCTCCAAAACCGTTCCTGCGTGACGAACATGCTTGTATTTGTGGACAGCCTAACCCAGATTAAGGAAGAAGCACCCATATCGGATGCAATATTTTTCGAAAGCAGAGACCTTGTTCAAACGCGTGTCCACAAACTGCCTCAGCCATTTCAACGAACTCGGCGATGTTAAACAGTCAGCTTGCCTTGAACAACCGTCCATAATCGTATTCACAGAGACCTGGCTCGCACCAGATGTCTCTGACGCGGCGATCTCGATAGACGGTCACTCTATTTTTCGAGCCGA
>NW_008751676.1:2885392-2899149 GCF_000715545.1 Opisthorchis viverrini
GAACGTATTGTTCAAACACATGAGATATCGCCGCAGAAACAAGCCGTCCGCCTTCTCCTTGAGGGACAGAAATGGAGAACCGACGAGTGACCCAACAGTGGTATCTGAGGTTTACAGAGAACGCCATGCGTGTCTATACTGAGCCCCAGCGTCCTCGTGACATCCACTCTTGTCGAGGCGGAACGACAAACAGCCTTTAACCGGCCTTGTCTTCACGGTGGAGAACATTCATCAACTCTTGCACAAGATCAACCCATTCTGGGCGTTGGGACCTAACGAGGTCCATCTATAGTAATCTGGCTACCTAATAAGTTAGTTTACCTGGAGTGTGTGGCCAAGGAATAAAGATACTTACGTTAGGTGTGTGCACAAAAATCAAGAGGTCAGATGGAACAGATTCACTAAAAATGGTTCTCTTTAAAATATTTCGTCGTTGGCCGAGGTCAGCGAATAAGCTGTAATCCAAATATGTTGTTCCAGAGGTCTTCTTCTGAANGTTCCCACATATAATAGATTCCGAAGATGGTCTGAAATGTTTTGGTACCAGAGTTAGTACATGAGACTCGCGAATGACCGCTAAAAGCGCGAGCGAAATCAGAAGAGCCAGCCGAAGCACGTGACCACGCTTGTATTATGTGAAATTGTGCAAGTGCGCATTTTTGTACTTTTTTGTATTCAAACAAAAAACGATTATGCAATCGATGAAATACGCAGTGTTATAATGGATGCAAAGTAAAGGTACAAAACACCACACATCTGAGTATCCTGAAGGAAACGTCGTCCCCACTGAGAAATAATTTACAGCTGGTGCTTCGTCAGTCACCTGACGAAGGCCACCTTCCCTCTGCTTGGAAGGAAGCGACTGTCACGCCAATACACAAAACTGGTGTCCGACTATCGCCTGGCGTCCACAGGTCTGTAAACCTCACTAGAGTGCCGTGCAAGGTGACGAACTCATTCTGAAGCGAGCTATCCTAGAACACCTTGTTTCCAGCGACTTGATATATCCAGCTCGTGTTTATAGACAGCTTATCCCAAGACAAGGACGAAGGACTCATATCGGATGCCATATTTATCGACTTCTCAAAAGCATTTGATAGGGTCCCGCACGTCCCGCTGCTCCACAAACTCGAGTCTTCCGGGATTCAAGGGAAAATCCTTCGCTGGATCAAGACGTTCCCATCAGACGGATCACTCTGCGTGAGAATAGGCTAGACCTACCCTTCTCCGGCGGCGGCCTCCATTGGAGTTCTTCAAGGAAAGAAAATCCTTCGCTGGATCAAGGCGTTCCCACCAGATGGATCAATCTGCGTGAGAATAGGCTCGACCTACCCTTCTCCGGCGGCGGCCTTCATTGGAGTTCTTCAGGACTGTGTTTTGGGACAACTTCTTTTCCTCATATATGGTAACGACATTCCGGATGTTCGTTCAGGTTCATGTCTTCTTTTGAAGACGACTTGAAATGCCGTAGTTCACATGCCGCTGCCATCCAAATGGATGTAGACTCCGCAAAGCCGTGGTCTTTGAACTGGTACTTTCCTCTGAATGACCAAAATTGCATCCGCATGTCATTCAGAGGGTACTTAACGAGTTGCATTGTCGTGCATAGTGAGAATGGACCAGAAAACAGTGAGCTGCAAAAATACGAGCGTATAATTGGCTTGAGCATATGCGCAACAAAATGTGGCATTTTGGCTTAAGAGCTTTATTCCACCCGCAAAGGTTTTGCAGCTAAGAGCATTGTGCGGCTAACGAGCCCCAACTAAGTGACTGTCTTGTTTTTGAACGGCCTGACCTTTGCCGCGCGCGGTTCAGGTCGTGTGCTCGTGGTGTTGGTCCGCCTTTTTGATTTCGGATATAGCTCACTTTGATACGTGTCGAGACCTCAGAAGCTCGGGAGATAGTCCTTCTTAGGTATGTACAATTGTCAGTAGCCAGTATTTCGATCATCATTTCCCGGGGTTATCGTCGTTTCGACCACTTTAGCTGGTGTTGCCATCGTCGCCGACTTCTAGATCTTAAACAATGAGGTCATCGATAAAAATGGACGATTATTATAGGTGAGTGTAATGTACATAGGCGTCATATGGGTAGGTACACTTGTGGAACTTGGAGCGTAATGTAAGACCTGACGATTGAGTTGGATACGATTACCCGAGTTAATGACGAACAGCAGCCTGTAATAAAATCCCGGGAAACAGTTTCTTCTGGAAAACAAAACCTACTGATGTAGACACCTCAGTCTAACTTAGCCCTAGGTTGGTTTTAATGAGGTTCGATAGCCGGGCGAATGTGGTCAATCGTGTGGGGTATTTTTAGATTCGACTTATTGTTAACTGATTGCTCAATCCGGCGATCTCACAACGAGAGTAAGCGTAAATCAGATTGGGACATCCGTATCACCTCTCTGAAACCGACTCTTTATAATATCGTAATTTTTATTCAAAATAACGATCTTATTCCATCTCCACTGTTAAGTAAATGCGTGGAAGATGAAATTTGAATTTCGGTGTATCGCTAGTGGCAGAAATTTTGCGGATTTTAGACGGGATTTGGCGCCCCTTTGGAATCGGGCTGTCCGGAACTCGTCCGGCAGTTTGTTAATAGAACACCAACTGCAATGGACAACTTTCCCGGTTCTGGGGATCATGTTAATTAACGGATCTAGACCAGCTTTTGTATTTGGCGAGGGCGTCATGCAGCCAGTTTTCCGTAGTTCACCGATAACAACATTCGAACTTTTCTGACCGCAGCTTGCCCTAACGACTGCAAATCCAGTCTTAGCTCAAGCTGTCGGACCAATATGCATCCATGGATAAGGTGTGTGCTGGAATTCTAGAACTTCTGGAAACTGATGCCAGGGTGGTAACATAACTTTTAAGCAAGCACCTTGTAGGTTCGTAGATCGTACGTAATAACGAGCGATGCCCAAGTTCATCAGTAAAATGAACTCGCACTGAAGACAGACATTTTACACAATCGGAATCGGACGCTAGAACCGACCCCATAGGAAGTAGAGACTACAGGAATGACAGTGAAGTCGGATGCCATATACGAACAGAACGACGCGAATGAACAAACAGCCCGGAGTGAGCAGCGGTTCGAAAGCAGTAAACGTTCACGATGGAAAGTAAGAGCTCAGTGGATGACCATAACCCACTAGTTTTTCGCAGGTAGCAACATCGAAGGAAGGAGTCCCCAGACCGCGCGTGGATGCACATAAGGAGTTTCTCAACAAATACAAATGTATCTGTTGAGAAACTGTTCTGCCCAGGGGAAGGCCACCAACACATAAAAATCAACCTTTCGTTTTGGCAAGAAAAGATCATATTCAGGCGACATCCCACGTCCATTAAGTTTGGCGCTGCGATCCGAGGACGTTTACAGAAAGGCCTTGTCCTGCAATGAGCCATACTGTTTCCCTAAAACTTTATGCCCTGACTGCTGCCAAAGGACGAAGAAGGTGCCAGCTTGTTTGTGAAACTGATTTGCGTATTTTGGATTATTGGGTAGTCCCGGAAGTTTTCCCTTCCAACGTACTAAATCGTCCTAACTTCCTGATGAACCTAGTAACTAACTTTTATATCTGTCGCTCTAATACGGTTGAGCCTAATGTGCTGTATGAACTTGTGGTTCTTGATATTAGTTTCCCAGAAACTTGGCTACTCTCAGTATGACAATGAACTATCACTACTTGGGTTTGTTGCTTTGAATCCATTCAAGAGTGTGCTGTTATACCATGGCTTCACTGGCTTTATTAGGGGAGAAAGGTATTTGGTATCTCATGAAGCATAGAGAAATCTCATCCGTTCTGCACTTAATTTGGGGGAGATTGGGAAGTGACCGCTAAAAAAGCATGTGGGATAAATTTAAAATCGGCCAGAATTATTCTGGCTACAGTAAATACAAGGCTGTCAGCAGTGTATGCACGTTAGTCAGGCGAGAGAAGCAGCGAAACTACGGACCAGAGCTATTTGCGACGTGAGTGGTGATCCAAAGCGTCTTTGTGCCTATTTAGGGAGGAGGACGAAGGCCAGGTGTCTTATTCTTACTGCATTCTACTTTTCCCTTTGAGCAGATTGGGCTAATACCGAAAAGTGTACCACTCCAAAACTAGTACGCATTAATGTCCGTAGATGAACAAACTACGCTGGCCGGTGTCTCATCGGTCGCGGCCTTTCACTACGAGTATGTGTTTTTCAGACCTAGCAATGCGGAGCAGATTTTGCGAGCTTCGAATAAAACGGAGGCCCCTAGCCTCAGAATTCCGGGGATCACCGCATCATATATAGCCAGTCCATTGTCTTACCTCTTCAGGCGCTCATTGGACGAAGGCCGACTGTCCCTAGATTGGAAATTAATGTTTGGGAAACAGCTGAACAAATCAGGGGAAAATGTCCCAGATAGCTAAATAAGGGTTTCCCTGACGTCGGCGACGGGAAAAGTGATGATATGGATTGTCGAACTCAACAACACTTACGACGGGTTAAAGATGAATACCTGACCTGCACGCATTCCAACAAGGTCATGTATCATCAACCCTTTGGTAGCTAGAGGACCCTACGCAAAAGGTGTAGAATTTTGTCATCCTCTTGGGGTCGTCTTTGTCGATTTCAGTGAAGCATTTGAAAAGGCTTCATACCAACGGCTTCTGTTGAATTTATCCTCCCATGGAGCTGCCGACTGCAGGATTTCCTTGAAAGACACAGTGCAGTTCAAGTTCAAAGATGAACTTTGAGGGTATACGTATCTTAATGAGGATGATCAGGTATAAGTTGTGGGTCCGGAACTCTTAAATCTAGGTCCCTCAAATGCAAATGACTTGAAATTGTGGAAGTTAGTGTTGCCGGAAGAGTACACGAATCAGATTCACTACGTTCTGAATGGTCTGTATAACCGGCCCCTCCGGTGTATGCTCCCATCAACCAAAAGGAATGCAGCGTTTTACCCATCGGTTGTCTTTGTACCGTGGGATTTAATCATTTGAGTGGATACGTTCTTCGAGACTCTCAAGGAGCGTGGCTTCGTGGTTCTGGCTGCTGTCAAGTCCAAAAAATGGTGGATTCTGGAGAGCTATGCAATGCTCACTCCAACATGGGAAGCCCTTTGTATCGCATGTTGGGCTAACAGTTGGATAGGAACAAACGACGGTTTGTTCCATTAGGAAACGAGATATCTTCATGCTGGATCAAGTACATCGTCGTGAAACGAGGGGAGTCACACGGATTGGGGTTGTAATCAATAACCCGTAAGATGCGTGGATCCAATCTACATGTGGAGGAAATCTACACGGAAACTGGTCAGTATTTTTTTTTTACAACAGTTGGTCGTTCACACGTGGTAGTTGGCTGAAGTTATATAAGTCCAGGGGACCGTCTAAACCCGTTGATCACACTGGCAACAAGAGTGGCTAATGAATAGAGCAATTTGCTGGACGAGATTGCGTATACGAGCACAAAGCCGGATTCCTAGAACAGATTAGACAAGTTTCCGGTCAAAAGTACGTACTGATGCTGCCATCTATCTGTATTACACCCGAGTCCATCCGAAACCCGATGATCCATGCGGAAATTCCTCACTCTGGTCGTGCGGAACGTGATGAGACTTTTATGCGACTACCATCTTCTGACTGACTGACTGACTGACTGATTGTGCGAAAATTGGCGACCGGGTTTTTTTCTCTGTGCCCAGTACCTTGTAACCTTGGATACTGAAGTGTAGAATTACTTAGTAAATCGCTGAGAACCTGGCCTAAGGCTGTCACCTTGACGTGGTAGTCCGAGTTGAGTGCTGTGATGGTCTCGTACGGTATACTGAGTTTGTTTCACACGGACGGAAGGCTAAAGTGGAGTACTCAGACCTTGTTCTTCGAGACCTACTCATACCGTACTTTTCTCGTCGTATTGCTAGGCTATCTGTGGGTGAAGTCGTGCTGTCCTCCACGATAGGAATATGAATGCAGTAAGGAGTTTCCTACGAGCGGCTAACATTATATTTCTGGAACCAACGACGCTGCTTTCCCCTGAAGAAGAACGAGCTAGAAAACCCCGCTTCTAAAATTCACACTTCTATCGACCAGCGATGAACCGTGACTGCCGGCGACTCATCGGATACAGTCGCAGAAGATTAAACCCTGTCATGAGCCCAGTATAGCTCCAAACTCATCTACTGTGCACTACAGAACCATGAATGCCTAATCCTTTGCGCCCTCGGGCTAGACCAGCTGCCTTCAATCGAGCATGTCAGACCATGTCATCTGTTCTGGGTGAGGTCCCCCGAGAAAACCCTTATGCTCACCGCCATGTGGGTCGCACTTTCGAGTCAGGGGCTGTCGGCGTGGTCCTCGAACAAAGCCCTACATCCTCCCGCTGCATGGTGGGTTAGACCTGAGTCAAAACCTCAATTTGGGGAGCCTCAACTAGATCCTTTTCATCGGACGCGGCAACCGGGAAGTATCCTTTACCTACACTATTCTCTGGGACTCTCTCCCCCTCAAGAGTGCCCGAGGGCATACCTCTCAAGCGTCATCGTGCTCATGGTCCTGACTACCTTCCACTTATTGCATTCAAGATTGGCGGTGGATTTTACATTTAGCGTGCCTTGCGAGACGGCTCAAATGGTTAGAGCGTGAATTTAATGGCCGGAAAGTCCGACTTCTGCCTCTCAACTTCTCCTGTCTAGGCTTGGGCAACCTGGCAGTATCCAATCCCTCGTGCTTTCTTCGGGTTGCATGGTAGCTAGGCACCGAAGGGTGTTACAGCCGAACGATTTTTTTTTATATGTTTTGCCTATTTGCGTCTATCTGGAGGAAACAATGCGCATTGTTATGGATGAAGCCTACATCCAGATTAAGCGCAAGTACGAGACAACTGCATAGAATGAGTAGCGCTTTACTTGTATAAGAATAAACGTACATAAGCTGAAAGTAAAGGCTAGGCACGCCTAATGCGAAGCGATAATATAAAAGTCTAGTCATGACCTCCACGTGGACCGTTGGATTGTATCGAAAGGGGTGACTCGAACTGAGGACTGAATGAAGATCGAGGGGTAATGAAAAGTTCGGTCAGGCTTCTCGGTTTCTTTAAACGTAGGGAACTGTGTGTTGTTGGGGCCTGAACAAATCAGAGTTGCCAGGATCATGTGTATTTGGAGGTACAGGTTCATCACCCAGGCTCGAGGGTAAGGTCGAGGTAGGATCGCAACTATCTTTAACGTTACTGAGCGGAGGCGCGTGAGAGTCAGATAGGAGGGGGGTATGAGAATCACTGCATTCACTGGGTGAGGGACACGTGGACTTGTTGATAAATGTGCGGTCACCACTGGAAGCAAAATAGCGGATGGATAAGGTGCTTCCTCTTCTGCCTGGAAAACGAACATGTGCTTAATGTGCATTGCAATTTATAACTTCGACTTTCTGAAAAATCGGCTCGTACTTTGAGGCACGGTCAAGTCTTTCAGGCAAAACAGGCCCTTGATTAGTTAGCCAGGTTGGTGTAGGTAAACCACACGGGGATCGGCGCTCAAATCGAAACACATTCATGCGGAATGGCATTCGTGGAGACGTAGAGAAGGGACAGTCTGAAGTAGAGCCGCATGCCTGAAGACCGCCTACCTTGCAGAGCTCTTTTAGCCCAACCCTGTGCTGATTGCAAGCGACCGCGAGGTGGACAGTATATGACCTGGCGCCGCAGTGTGAAAACACTAAACAGTGAACTTAGTCGGGTCAACAACTGCCGCCTCGCTGGATGGGGACCCAGGTACTCAACTCGCCGATGATTAATGACACTGATGAAACGGCCCAGTCACAGCTCTCGCGCATCAAAACTATCGCATTTAGTGCGTAGCTTCCCAGTCCCGAACAAACTGAACATGCCATGCCCCCCAAGGATCGGCCGTATCTTCCATGCTCTCCCATTTTTCAGTGATCGAAACTGTAGCAGCTGGAACCAATGTGCCTATGGTATATGGTTTATAGCTGACAAGCGTCTGCACTGCTGGGAGCTTTATGGTACTGAGATAGCGTGCCCGCTCAAACGCAGGATACCAGACCGAACGGTGACACTGCTCGAATCTCGGATAAGTGTTTCCTGCGTTCCCGAACATACTTTGACCCATCGAATTATCACACGTCAAGTGAAAGTGGGCTTGGGCGTGGCCACGAAGCCTGGTGGACACCAAACCCCGAGGAAATGGAAGAGGCCCAGAAAATCGGGTGTCCCCGAAGAATATTTATTTTTATCCGTGCACCTGGTCTGTGACTGAAACCAAGGGTCAAATGGCGCGACCATCTTGAAAAAAGAACCTTTCGACCGCTGGGCCGAATTCTCCAAACAACCATTTTCTTTGCCACTCACTACCGCTCATCTGTATCCTACAAACGAAGCACAACGTTGGAACCTGGGATCGCATGCATCCTTGGAGGTTTATGATTGTGTGTGTGTTGTGTATGTGTGTACGTTCTCTCAAGCACCACCGAACTCCCTCTCCAGATGTCCTCTCATTGTTCAAACATGTAGTTAAAGTCCTCAGTCGAGACTTGTTTGATCTGGTTGCCTGCATCTGGGAAATGGAGACGGTCCCAGACAACTGGGGAGAGTTGGTGGTAGTACCCATTTTCGAAAAAGGGGCTTTTAGTAAGTGTGGTAACCATAAGAGGATCAGCTTGTTCCCGGTTTTAACGAGACTGCTGGCGTCACATCGTCGCAATATAGTGGCACTTAAAACAGTGACACGAGAGCAGTGTAGTGGGAGTCGATGACTTAGTTAATCGATTATTGATCCGTTGAGTAGAATGAGAAGACTTCGCCTAAGGATAGGCTTTATTCAACATATAAGCACAGTATAGGCTGAAATGACAAGTGAAAGTGAATTAATGGAAATAGCAGTAAAGCGTAACTTTCACTACATTCACTCCGGCAGGCAAAATGTCAGTTGAACCTAACAGAAATGTGTTGTTGGTAACAGAAAATGAACGTAGTGCGGATGAACAATTGAAAATGGTTAAAGTAATTTTTAGTATTTTGAGGGTCTGAATGGAACACTGAAATAACGTTTCGTCGTGGACGCAAGAAAGTTTGTAACACCTGATCTAGACTTCGCGGCTACGTAAATTGTAGGGACGAGTGCGTTGCTGTTGCATCAGAAGATTCTGAGCATTTTCTGATATGCTCGTTTTCGGTCTGTTTCGAATCTCTGGTAATATTCCAGCATTTCCTTCACTGTTGTTATCATCCGATAACATTTGAGACTCGAGCTGAACATTTTCTGATCCCCTATCGCCACCTGCGGGTGCGAGTTGACGGATGGAAACTGTTTGGTCCCTACCGTCTTTGAGCCGAATATGGGCATACTCAGGATTGCATTCTAGTAACGTCGCTTCTTCCACAATTGGGTCATATTTTGATGTGCGGTCAAACGACTTCACAAGGACAGGACCTGGTGATGTTAGCCAGCTAGGCAGAGATGGTCCGTACGATGATCGACGCTCGTGAACAAACATTCTCTCATGTGGCGTTGAATTAGTAGCCGTACAGAGTAACGACCGAATGGCATGCAGAGCATCGATGAGCATATGTTCCCAATGTCCAACGTCGAGATTACGAGATGTTAGACCGAGTGTGATAGCTTTCCAAAGCGTTCCGTTTAGCCGTTCCACTTGTCCGTTGCCCTGGGGGTTATAGGGAGTGGTTCTGCTGGTAGCTATATGCCTGCTATGCAGAAATTCTTTGAGTTCGACGGACATGAATGAAGGGCCTCGGTCCGAGTGAATATAGGCTGGCATACCGAATATTGAAAACAGTTGACATAAACAACTGATGAGTGTCGATGCTTTCATATCCGGACAAGCGAAAGCAAATGGGAATCGCGAATACTCATCTATGATCGTTAGCAGATATTTGTTACGAGTAACCGAAGGTAAAGGTCCTTTAAAGTCGATGTTCAGGCGTTCAAACGGCCGGGTAGCCTTTATTAGTTTTCCCTGTATATGACGATGAAACCGAGGTTTTATTTGCGCACATACCCTGCACTGTGCGCCAACGGCCCTAACTTCGTTCAACGAATATGGGAGATTTTTCGATCTGACAAAGTGAAACATTCTTCGGACTCCGGGGTGGCATAACGAGGTATGTATGGTCAGCAGTTCGGAAGAATTAGACACGGAGCTACAAAACTGGCGGGATAGTGCGTCGGCAGCTTGATTCTCTTTGCCCGGACGATAAACGACATCATAACTGAAGGGAGAAAGTTCGATGCGCCACCGTAGTACCTTATCATTTTTAACTTTACCTTTATGGTTAGTATCATACATAAAGGCAACAGATCGTTGATCCGTTATCAACTTGAAGTGATTACCAATGAGGTAATGTCGCCATTTTCGTATAGATTCAACTACTGCATACGCCTCCTTTTCAACAGCGGAATGGCGTTGCTCAGATGGAGACAGTGTTCTGGAGAAAAAGGCCACTGGTCTTCCGTTTTGATTTAGGGTGGCTGCGATTGCCACATCAGACGCATCTGTCTCGACTACCAACGGTTGTGTGTAGTCGATAGAAACAACCAGGGCGTTAGCCAGTTCCGATTTCAGTACATGAAACGCCGTTTTCACCGATTCAGGTAGAGGAAATATTTGGTTGTGCACGAGTGGATAAATTTTATCAGAAAAATGTGATATCCAGTGCGAATAGTATGAAAACAACCCGATCGCTCGCTGTTGGGATTTTTGGTTACTGGGTAGCGGAAGATTGCGGAGTGGTTGCAATCTATCGGGGTCTGGTTTGATAGTACCTTTAGATACTTCATAACCTAACAACCGTACAGTTCTTGTACAGATTGTACTCTTTGCTTCATTGAAAATGAGTCCGAAACGCCGCGCCACTTCTTTGAACTTGGCTAAATTAGCATCATGTTCTTCCATAGACTTACCACATATAGTGACATTGTCTATATATGCAAAAGTGTCAGCCAGTTTCTCTTTGGCAATGATTTCATTAATTGTGCGTTGGAAACAAGCAACGCCGTTCGTCACACCGAAGGGTATCCGACAAAATTGGTACAAATTGCCATCAGCCTCGAAAGCAGTATATTTACGTTCGTCGGCGCGGATAGGAATTTGATGATAGGCACTGCGTAGGTCGAGTGTGCTGTATAATTCATAACAAGCGATCTTTTCTATCATTTCATCGATGCGTGGGAGTGGATACGCGTCCAGATACGTATAACGGTTAATTGTTTGACTATAATCAACCACCATTCGTTTCTTGTGACGCTCGTTGGTTGTGACCAAGACTTGAGCGCGCCATGGTGACGTTGATGGCTCTATAACTCCATCACGCAACAGGGTATTTATTTCCTTGCGAATAAAAAGTTGATCAGGAAAAGACTGACGTCTGGTTTTTGTCGCGACAGGTTTACACATTGGTGATAGATTCTGGAACAAAGTCGGTTCAGGAACCTTAGCAGCTGTCAAATTGCAAAGGGAAACAGGTGGTCGGGAACCGCCGAATGGTATTTCTAATCCCTCGTGCAGGTTGAGGAAGTCGTGACCGAGCAACACATCAGCACATAGATGCGGCAGAACGGATAGCCTGACATTTTTGTAATCGAAGTCTTTTAGCTGTAGGTGCACCAGACAATGTCCAAGGGTATCACTCACAAAAGATGTGTTAGCCATAGAGATTTTGCTTCTTGATTCAAGTACTCGCCAGCTATACTTATTGACGACTGATGCTGAGATATAACTCTCAGAACTACCAGTATCGACTAGGGCTTGGAGACGGACACCGTTAACATGAACATGGCTAATCGCTCGTTGTAGGCATACGGGAGCAGACGCAACAGTAAGCGCCGACAACAAAGATTGAGTAGTCGCCGTCTGTGGCTTGATTTTCTGTTTGGAACGACAAACTGACTGAAAGTGACCCTTTTTACCACACAGCTTGCATATGGCATCTCTGGCGGGACAGGCTGTTCGCGGATGTCGGCTATAGCCACAAAAGAAACATTTATTAGTTACCGCAGAAACCAGGATTGTATCTTCTGACTGGGCTGTATCTTGAATTAAGCCACTTTGTGGAGCAGCGTTGCAAGGGTTGGATGAGATGGGTACTTGATACGACAATGCCTGTTTGTATGCCGATTCTAATGCTTTAGATTTTTCTACGGTTTCACGTAGCGTCAACGTATGGTGCTCCAACAACCTCTGGCGGATTTGAGTAGACTGAATGCCCGATATAAATGCGTCCCTGATAGCTTCGTCACGACGTACATCGCCTATCACACTTTGATAATTACAATCAACAGCTAACGTCCGTAACTTTTGCACATACTGATCGAGTGTTTGCTCATTGTCTTGTTTGCATGTGTGAAGAACGTGTCGAGCGAAAATTTCGCTTTTGGTGGGGGCATAGATTGAACAAAGAGTATCGACAGCTTCTTTGAAAGTGGTGCACTCAGAAACGGATTTATAGACAGAAGGAGAAAGATAATTGATCAAAAGTTCCAGTTTGTCCGGATTATGCGTCTCAATACAAGATAAAAAATGGGAGAATGTACGATACCAGTGAGTCCATTGGTCGGTTGCATCAGGAGCGTATGGATCCGCGTCAAATCTGGCTGGTTGAGCAAAGCGTTCCATGGATGAGAAATAATATGTTGAATAAATTGTAGTGGGAGTCGATGACTTAGTTAATCGATTATTGATCCGTTGAGTAGAATGAGAAGACTTCGCCTAAGGATAGGCTTTATTCAACATATAAGCACAGTATAGGCTGAAATGACAAGTGAAAGTGAATTAACGGAAAAGTAAATAAAGCGTAACTTTCACTACAAGCAGCAAGCGGGATTCTGGTCTGATGGGGGTTGCGTTGACCGAATCGTCGAGTTCACACGGTAGGTGGAGGCTGAAATGACGAGTGAAAGTGAATTAACGGAAATAGCATTAAAGCGTAACTTTCACTACAAGCAGCAAGCGGGATTCTGGTCTGATGGGGGTTGCGTTGACCGAATCGTCGAGTTCACATCATCGGTAGGTGTGGTGGAGCGTAGCGATGGATCGGTTGTTATGCCTGCGGCGTCAAAGCGACATACCCTTGAATCTCAAGGGTCGTGTGTTTTGCGCAATGGTACGGGCTATTTTTTGTATGTTTGCGAGACTTGGCCTGTTTAAGCAGCGGAAATGAGACATTTCAGGTCTTCGAAAACCCTTTTCTCAGAACCACAGTTCGTGTGGGTTGATGTTGGCGAGTCCGTAACGGGGTAGTTAGAAAGCAATTGTTCGGCAGTGCAACGGGACATTCATGGAAGAGTATGTCCTGGAACGATGTTGAGGAATGATATCTGGCGCTGGATTCCTGTTTCTGATGACTGACTGGTGTCGGTATCCCATTCAGATTCGTTATGTCCTTCCGGTGGTTATGTTGGGGGCTGAGTGGTTTCTTAGAATGTCCAGTTCATCACCCAAGACAACAGCTCTGTTCTGTCAGTCTCGCGGGTTTTTGCGCTTTCCAGCCAGTCTAGCTCAGTACCAATTAGCTGCTGGAGTCATTGAAGTTAATGGACTGAATAGGTCTGCTTCAGCATACGTAATCCAGGGTGGAAGAGAATTGACAACCTAGCCCGCACGATGGCATGATTGGAGTCAGGTTGCTGTTGCGAGAGTCGAGTAGTTCCAGGACGGGATTAGAAAGGAGACAGAATAGGAAGACGTAATGTACGCTTTAATCGTCTAATAACTGTAGTACATGAGCTGAAAATAGAGT
>NW_008751676.1:2899671-2930663 GCF_000715545.1 Opisthorchis viverrini
GACAGACAGCCACATACTCCAACTTGGTCCATGATTGACTCTTCGGTTGTGGCATCTAAGTAACTTGATATGACCGGTGTGCTGAACGTTCATGCTGATCGGGATGAATCGAGGTTCAGCACACAACCGAAGGAGGTGGAGTTGACATTGACTCCAAATCAACCACCTCACAGCGCTTGCCTAGTTTATTTTATCAGCCAAGGTGACAATAGCTGTCCTTACCGACGGAAGCCATCCTAAACCATATCCTTTTCAGACTCAGAACTGCAGTTTGTTGCCACGCATACCGATACGACAGGCGAACACCACTTATCGCATCAGCTCGTACTGAACCAGATAACTGGTACAGGGACGACCATTGAATGGAATCTTGTCCAGTTATCATCGTCAATCCTCCTCCTCATCAAGACCATCGTCATCGGAGGCAGCAACATCAGTGTTGACACAGATACTTCACTGTCATGCGATCAAGAGTGAAGTGTATCATATCTGAGCTCGTCTTTAGAGGTTTGAGGCACATGAACCAAGTAGGACCTCGTATGCATGTTTGGGAGACAACGTTAATCGGTAGAAATGGGAAGCGGATTTTTAGCAAGATGTAACTGTTGCATAATTAGACGGGGAGTACGGACATTAAAAGCTTCAATATGCATCCGATCTTTTGAGCTTGGTATTGGATCATTTGTTTTCACTGGGCGATATCTTACATTCGGTAAAGTGGCGAATGAATTGGCCCTAGTGTTGGACCATCGGATTCTCGGGAGCACTGACCGACTCTGGCGAGGTCATCTGCCCGTAGTGCTGAAGTAAGTCGAGTGGTTTTCGGAAGAAATAAAAATCGTCTACGATAGATGAGCTGAGCTCGAGATAGCCCAATGGTTAAGGCGCGAACTTACGGGGGGGGGGGAATCCGTGGTTTAAGCCCAGCCTCTGCGTCTCGACTGCTTCTGTTCAGTATTGGGTAGCCTCATCCCTGGTGTTTCTTTTGGGTGGCATGTTGGCTTGACACCAAAAGGGTGTTACGGCTGAACGATTATTATAGATAAACTTATCAAACTCCATAGGTGGCGCTGGCTTGGTCACATGCTCTGTTTAAAAGTTGACCAACTTTTTTGGAGAGCTGCAGTGAACCAAGCCTTGGACTGGAATTTGTTTGAGATTCCCCATCTTGAACCTCGAGGCAGTAGGAGACTACTATACATTTTGGAATCGAGTAGTAAGTAATAAGTTTTAATTGTATTTCGGCGGTATTGGATAGTTCTTTGGCGGCCACGGTCAATCGTTGAACGATCGAAGTTACCATTTTTCGGGCCTTTTCTTTTTTGAACCTTTTCTAGCCCTTTCATCCTTTGGGTAAGGCAGAATTGCTGTTTCTACAAATATGGACATACTGCCTTTACATTCCTATCATGGGGATAGTGCGGCCTTACTTTCAGACCGCCTCGTATTAGCGTACTTTTAGTACGGTGACTCGCCGCCCTTCATCCGACCGTTCCTCCTTGACCCTTATGGCGTGACTGCACCTTGTAGAACTGAGTTCCATCCGCCGCGGTCTGCATCGTTCAAGCCAGATCACCACATGGAAGTGGCAGTTCTCGAGTGCCTCTTTGGGGGGTCGGTTAAAACCCGAATCACCAACAAATTTCGCCCGAGGCACCATTTGCTTGAACCTGCCGTTGGGCCGATATGGGCGTAAAATTGTCTGCTGCTCACTGGTAAGCTTTTTAAACGGGTAGCACACTGGGCACTCTTAATGGTTGGTCCTCATCAGAAGGGCCTGGGATCTGGAAACAGTCACGGGATATTGGTATATTATTATGCTTGTTCGTCGGGCGAGATAGCCCAAGTGGTTAGAGGGCGAATTTAATGACCGGAAGGTCCTCTGCCTCTCGACTTCCCCTGTCTAGGATTGGGCAACCTGGCAGTATCCAAGCCCTCGTGCAACCTTCGGGTGGCATGGCAGTTCGGCACCGAAAGGTTGCTGCAGCTGAATGATTATTATCATTATCTATGTCCATCGGTTTCTCGCTATGCAGGTCGTTTCCAGCCAAAGGCTCCGAAGACAATAAATTAATGCGAATTCGTTCTTTGGACTGGACATAAGAGGTTTACACTACTTTAACACAACGTGAATTACATTTGTGGTAAACGATTACTCCTTAGGCTGCTACTTCGTCGAGATGCTGGCGGTTCGGAACATTTACATCTCATTTGGCCTTTAATCCTCAAGCTTTTTACTTTACGTTACAAGAATCTTCACGGCAACCCCATTATGGTGCATTTTCTGGCTATGTAGCCATGCCACTACAGATCCTCCTGGGACCAGTATACTGGGAAGTGTGTTCCATGATTTGCGCTGTCGCCGTAATCTAGTGTCATTCGATTTACGGTCACTTAAGATAATTGCAGTCCCTAAAATTTGACTGCGAGAGGCACGAGAATCATTCCATATTCACTGGGTACCAGCCTCAGGTACAGTCACGAACTCCAGTTACCACCATGTTGTCCCATGGCCGACTGACGTGAGGGTTGCATTAGGCGTGTGTGTTGTTCGATTTGTTCCAAGTAAACGGTAGGTTACATGGCTTATGTTATCATAAGAGCGCTACAGAACAGATTGCTCTCCATCTACAAACTGTAGCTCTGAATCACCACAAGTTATCAGAAGGTCCGCAGTACAAACATTGCGATATGGATCGGAGATGTGAACACTGAGCTTGATAGGCTTGACACGGGTAAAGCAGCTTAGGTGGCTGACATTCCATTTGCCCTCTGCGGAAGGATACTTGTGGGTACTCACTACAACTTTGTGTAGGCACTCATCGTTAGCGACATAATACTCGTTGGCGTCCCGCTTAAATTCCTTTTGACTGATCAAATTGGGACACAGATTGAATCATATGATAATAAATTTTCACCGGAGAAACTCTGTGCAGGTCTGTCCATTGTTCTGGGCTACGTAGACTGCTCCGGACCGTGCGTTCATATGGGATAAATTCGCAGGGCACTTCGGTAGACGGTCCGCGAACCGTGACCAACCCACAGACATTTCCAAGTTGATTGACATGATTGTTGCGGCGTGCCATGAGCTCCCATTTATCCCAATAATCTGGCCAACCTCACCAGAAGCACCCTTAGTAATTGGTCTCACCTCTGTGGAGCACTTCTCATCAAGTACAACGAGTTATCGAACAGCCATTGAGGATCATGATGCTGGATATTCCTGTGCTTGTCAGAACTGCTGACATGATGTAAAGCACCCAGTGATGTAAAGCACACAAACAGCATACTCGCTTTACCCAATGACACACGTGACCACTGTTTATTATAGAAAATCGGGGCGTTTTAATTATTATAGGAATGTTAGAGGTACAATAATGGTGAAAATGTCTTTGCGTGAACGCCTTGAACGAATTTTCTTACACTCCAAGAGGGACAGTCTCCATCAACTGATCAAATACCACCCCTTTGAACCATATAGTGACTTCGTTTTCACGTGTGACCAGTTTACCTATCTTCCGAACACTACTAGTTTACTGAGCGCCGCAACGCTCACTAGTCGAGGTTGAGATACATTCTCGTTTTATTCTTAGCTCTGCCCATTCAGCTTTTGTATCTGAATAATTATTGTCACTCCTAAACTCTTCTATAGCAACCTGTCAATCATCACTGCATAGTACGACAAAAATGTTCGAACCTTGCTGAAAGCTGACGAGTTTTACACTGTGGTGCATGCTCGCAAAAAATTACCCAAGTAACCAACGTGAGATCACCGTACATGTGTCGGTGTAACCGTAAGTGCGATTAAGTTTGTTCTCATTAACTCTTCTTAGGTTGTCGACTTCCCTGCGTGTTAATCGGTCCGTGTCGACCGAAATGGATGCGAATGGTTGACAACCTCTATTCTGGGAATCCACAGGTTTGCCTGATCTTCCTTGCATGCGTAATTTGGCGATTACTTACTGTAGGAACCACACAATCAAAATAAACTGATATACTATTGTTTGCATCAACCTGACAAGTTGGACCGAATAGCCAAATACTTGTACAAACGCCTAGCGCAGGATGTCCACCGAAGATACGACCCGTAAGCATGTGGTTTTGCCTTGTATCCAACTTTACCCTCGTTTTCAGATACATGTACATTGCTATTGATGCCATCAATGTTCTGCTCAAGGAATGTCGGTGTCAGCGACTGGTGCTTGCTCAGGAGTTCTTGCGAATGGTTCACCTCCTGTTACAGACAAACCAAACTGATCTTCAAATTCTTGCAGCCAACTCAGTATAGTTTCCTCTAGTTCCTACTAAGCTCGATTACCAACACTTGCAGTTTGTGGAATTCTCTCAGCTTGAAGATGAAGTCCCTAACTATTTTAAGGAATATAATGACCTGATTGATCATTTCACCTTCATGGCTCATGCATCTTTGAGGGATGTAAAAGAACGGAACCGGTAATAGTTTACGACAGTATGTCTCAGCTTTTTTCGTTTCAGTGTTCGACGAGCTGGTATCTGTGGCATTCAGGGCGTTGTTCGGAAAACCGTGGACGATCAGATTCACCTGGATGTTGTTCATGGTCCGAATATGGACAAAATCATTCCCTCCCTTCTGTTAAACATTTGTGAAAAGTGAGTGTTCCGTTGTTCCGCTGTTGTTGTCCCGTTGTTCCATTGAAGCAGTGTAGCTGGTTCAATGAAACAGTTATTGTTGCAGTACGTTTGTGGCTCGTTCTGTTCGGTTTGGAGGATGGAGTAACCAACATCCGATTTAGTTTCTTTAGTGTGTACTGGGATAACTCACCTGGAGGTAGCTCAGTGGTTAAGGGGTGAGCCTATTGACCAGAGGGTCCGTGGTTCGAACCCAACCTCTGTATCTCGAATGCTCCTGTCTAGGTTTGGGCAACCTGGCAGTATCTCAGCCCTCGTGCTTCCTTCAGGTTGCATGGTATCCAGGCACCGAAAGGGTGTTACAGCTGAACGATTCATTCATTCAGTGTGCACCGGGTTGTCACCAGGACACAGTGTGAATGTTTCTTCGAACATTGCTTTTAGGACAGTCTGTTCACTGTACTCGTACTGCTTCTGCTCCATTGCTTTCCATATAGTGCACAAACAGAGTAGCACATATGGGTAATGGTTTTTGAATAAACGCTGCTTCTCGACTCAGCAGTAATGATAATCCAACATCATATGAACACTCGGACACCGTGATGTAGTTCGGAGTTGTAGTTCAGAGTTCAGAGCGACTGAGTTGGAAATTCCTTTTTTCAATGGATATCGCGTTGAAATTTGTATCTGCTTAGAATTCACGCGGACCGTAACATTCGTTGTCTTTTTTACCACTGCCCTCGCTAAATGTCACTAGATGCCTATACTGATCATCGTGGGTAGCAGTCTATTTAGCAGAACCTGATGGAACTTTGCTTTTTTAGTATTCACCAAGATGTCGGTATACTGGCTGGAAAACCAGTGCAGCATTAGGAACAAGTTTTAGAGCGTTACGTGAGGAATATTTGCGCTCCTCACAGAACTGACACTCTTGTGGGTTGTGGTTTTTCCGAAGAAAAATCCGTGTCTTCTAACTGGCGAACCGCACGGCTCACCATTAATGGATGGCATCCTAATAGGATTTACTGATGAACAGTCATCGGACGACGGATTGCTACGTGTATTTTAACAATCCTTGGGGGCTTGCGCTTGGCTGGCGACATTGCAAGAATTGGTGGCTAATCGACGTTAGTGGTGCTCATGCTTTCAGCTTCTTTCCAGATTGTTTCATCGAGCGCTTGGAAGTATAAGCACGTCAGAGTGCTTGTGGTAGGCCAAAACTAGGTTTTTGCCTCACCCACTCCATTTTCGCTATTAGGCTTTAAATATAATTAAATAAACTTTGTGGTTGTACGGTAGTGAATCATCAGTGTCAACTCCGTACCAGTGATATGTGATTTAATTAACAGCTGGCTGGTCCAAGAACCACGGAATCACACATTCCTTGGTACTTTTTTCTTGACGGAATACGTTACTCGTTAGGCCGCTGATATGTCCTCGACAGCCCTCTTCTGGCTTTGTCCTTGGTGCTCATCGACTAGGTGCAGTCCCGACGTTTCCATCGACCTCCTGTTTCACTTGATTACCAAATTGTACGCAATGCTCGAACTAAGTTTGCAGTCTAATTTAATGTTCACGGGCAACTCAACTGAATCCCCAGTACTTCTCTGCTCACGAATCTGGTCAAGTCCGCAAGCATTCGGTAACCTGGTTTGTTCCGTTCAAGTCTGTTGTCTTGTTTTTGTTTGGCAGAGTAAACACATTTACTTCGACTATTTCGAAGTTCCCACTGTCTTTCAGGAACGTTTTCCTCCAAGGTAACAGTGACGGATTAGTTGAGCATCATACGAGCCAGAACACTAATTCCTAATAGTCCTCCATATTCCGCCGAATTTTTTTGTTTATTAATCTTCGAAATCTTGTGGAACTTCTTGAATCTCCTAGACCGTGCATAGTGGATGGCGAGTTTCCTTTCGCAATTTCGCTTCTCCTGGTTCACTGCAATAACGCCTCACGTTAAGAAGTGTGTTAGGCTTTGGGTTGAAGTTAGTCAAAATTGCATGTGGTTGATCGTACGTTTAGCTTATTTTTCACGTCTGTTAGCGGCTGGCTTGCGTGTCTTTCCACCTTCATGATCATCGTTTGTCGCAACTCACACCACCAGTATCGATGTGATTTGTGGTTCACCTGGATATACAATGTTCCGCATATCTGAGGACAACGGTTGTCTCCCCTTTCCCCATTCAGACCCGAGGTTGACCCTCAGGATCCCCAGGAAGATCCTTCACAAGAAGCCGTATTCGTTTTCAAAGATATTGTCCGTCGCGCGTCATATAATAATATCAAACCGGTGATTAAATCTATCCTGACGTAAGCTGTTTTGCTGATTTCCGTTTTCCTTAGTAGTAGTAATAATAATAGCAATAATCCGTTTGTCTAAATTCCATGGTAGGACAGTTTCTCTGTATGCGTCACGTGCATCTGTTTGAAAGTGTTCGGTGACCACTATAATTCCAAGAACATCCTTGAAGATATTTTTGGGGTTCGAGTTACTGCTTTAGTGTCAACACGTCCGTAATTTTCGTTTCATTGTTTCTGGTGGCACATATTCAATTCATCACTCAAATACACGTCACCGTTTCTAATACTTGCGAAGTGTAACACTAGCTTAATTGGAACCTTTGGTTAGTAAGTCTATGTAGAGAAGATCAAATTTGTGTGAAACACGCATGAAAGCAGTGAAATATCAAATTTGATTGGCGGGTGGGGGGAATATTAATTTTTTTAATGAACTAAGTGTCCTAAGGGTTAAGAATGACATGGCATATCTAATACCTGAGTAGCTTTTATAAGACTTAAATTGATTGGGTTGAAAAATTCTGCCTTTAGCACATTACTTTGGCGTACATTAATCATCTTCAGTTGAATAAAGTAAATTTCCGTAACGTGCAACATGACTGGTTCAAACAACTTCAGGTGGATATTTAGGCATGTGCGTCTCGGCGGTACGATGATTCTCACTGAATTGCGTCTTTCCCGTCTATAAACCACAATAGGATTGGTAAACGTCTCCACAATCTTCAAAAGCTACCTATTTTCATTCCGTGTTTGATGACAATCACTAGTTAGATCAAACTAACTGGAGATAGTACAAACTGAAATCCGGATAAAGTCGTTTCTTCGTTGTAGGGAGTGAGCGATTGAATGTTCGACTGTCGTCCTCCTCCTCCTCCTCATCGTCGACAGCAGAACAATACTGTTCTATACCGATACTTCGCTGTCGTAGAAATCATGGCTATGCGCGGGCTGATATACTGCCAGGGCACCCTTACCGAGATAGTAAGACTATTAGGGTCCTCGAACGAATCCAGTGACTCAAAAGCTTAAGCTCAAGACTGCGAGAAATGCAACACATATTCCGAGACTGCGTTCACTGAGCCTCTGCTCACTTGCATACGTTTGAAGGCAGGCGATGAAGGTATCATCAACAGATAGATTGTGCTATTTGATCTCATTCTGTTACTGCCTGAAAAAAATTGGGTACATGCAGAAGGATCTCGCTTCTGCAGAAGTCTTTCGATTTTCCATCAGGTACTCAGTTGATGGCAAGAATGGACGACAGTTTTCAGTTAGCAGACAACGGCTAACATCTAGTAGCAGCATGAGCATATATTTCACATTCTGATATTACTTGGTAAATTGCGTGGAAGTGGATCAAATACTCCAGTTTGCCGGATGAATGGGACGAGAGCAAATTTAGAAGAGTGTCGAAAGTATGAAACTAACGAATCCACTGTTAAACAGTGTCCGAGGCAGATAGTTCCCGTCGAGGCGCTGTGGTCGAGGAAGTTGTTTCATCTCCGGGATTTCCAAGACAATAGCTTTCCATGTGCCAGAGTTGGAACTAGCGCTGTGTGAGTTTCATGGTTGACAGTGAGAAGATGAAAGACCTGCAGATTGAGAATCAAGTACCTGTGCTCAAATGGGGAAGTTGGAAAGTGGTAACAAAATGCAAAGTGAGTAAAATACTTATATCATGACAACACAAGCATCAAAACCCGTAATTCAAGGACACATATACGTAAATAGGGCCACAAAGTTGACTGCTCACAAAGGTGAATATATGAAGTACTGATAACGATTTCTGTAACACGTGAGTATTTTCCAGGAGGGTTGTGATTGGTTCGAATTAGGGGGTTTGGGTATCTTTCCACAGTGTCCAGAGGTATATTCTAGCACAAATCACCGTCAAATACGCCAGGACAACTTACAGAATAGATCAGCAACATTCCTGTGCGTATTATGAATTGTGTGATTGATTCGTCAATCGGGTATCTACCGGGCTCGTTTTTGATCATACTCCAGTTTAATTTTAATTGGGCTAATCAACATAGATGAATAGAAGCCGCATTCTTTGTGACCTCTAGCCACATTGGGATCTTCATTTTTCAGGTGTGCTCATCTGTATTTCACGTCTTTTGTTTCTTCCCTTCATCCTTTTTGCCCCGTAGTCATTTGGACAACCATCACCTATGGAGACAACCGGACTTCCCACTACTCATCTTCCAATACTTGCTCGACTCAATTGAGGTAAGTTGTTCAGTGGGCATTTTGTCCCATTTCTGGGTCTCATCTTACAAATCCAGTTGAAAAGCCAAAAAACCATTGTAAAGGTAAAATAGTTCAACTGTGGGATCCTTTTGGTGTATGGTCAACTCAAAGGAAACACAAGAGACGAGGAGGTGCTGTTAGTTTGCTCAGTCCTAGACAGGAGCAATCCAAAAACCACTGTTGGATTCGAATCGCGGGCCTTCTTGTTAGTAGTTTCCTCCATAATTGCTGAGCTGTTTCGGGCTCACACTTTTAGGAATTGTCGGCCGTTTACGTGTCATGAATTCCCATGAACATTCGAACGCTTACCGTTCCTGGTTAGAAGCTGGACACTATTTTAAAGGCACAGATGGCTGATCAACCGTTTTGTTGACTAGAATGTGTGCACAATATCAAACCACTCATCTTTTCTCATTCGAGACAAGTGGAGAAGAATAATGGACATTTTCTTCTGTCGTATAATTCGTGACACCTTATTCCTTCACCCACTATCATCACAAGAGATACCGATGCTTTGTGGACATCAACTACGTTCGAGAATAAAAAGTCAAACGTGTAGCCCGATGCAATATAACGTGCTCAAATTGGGGTTACGATGGAAGGAGCTTGAGGTGAATGGCCACAGATTGATGAAAAAAAAGTTCCAAATGAAGGTTATGAGAGACTTTAGATAGAAAGGACGATCTGGCAACGTCAAAAATCTTTTGGTTTGTTCTACCAAGATAGGGCTATTTTTAAAAACAACTTTTGAGCGCCTAGGTGAAATTATAGTTGTTTGGTGAAGACAGCATCTGCCCAGCGAAAGTATTTTACGCTGACTATTTTAAATTCACCCAATGTACATATTCAACTAGTCTCTACTGCGAGTTTCGTTATGGATGCTATAATGTCTGTCAGTTATTTTAAAAATTCACTTTAATAGATTTGACAAGTGTTCATAGCCGGAACCAGTTTTCCGTGTTCAAAAGTGGGTGGTTTTAACATGATCTCTACTTTTGTAGAACTAATGGATAGACTTTATGCGCTCCATATTTTCCCTCATAGCTACTGTTCCCCTTGTCCCTTCATTCGGAACGTTTTATTACTAGACCATGTTTTTTTGACCTGGCCTGAGCGTTCCCGTTATCGTCGTACCCACTCCAACGAATGCAACTTCCGTCTACCTAATCAAAGTGATCTCATGTCATACTGACTCATTGATCAGTGTACACGGCTGAGTATCCTCCCGCTGGTGCCTTGGAATAGATAGCCCCAGTAATCGACTCCTACGCTAGAGGATAAAATTGAACCCTCAGCTCTTTTGATGGCCATTCCTCGATGTATGTGCTCGTCTCATTCTCAATTCGTCCCTCTAATCGCCTTTGATTTGGTTTAAATCTGTCCGTTAGTGATTGGTAACAATACAGTCGTACAGATGACTTACTGCCTGCTGTTTTCTCTGAATCTCCCGCTGTGATGTGTTCATCTGTCACTCTGCTTTCGTGTTGCAACCATTGATAACCCTATGGCAGTCGATGAGTGCACGCGTACTAACATTTTAAGTTTCGATCGATGTGTGGCCGACTTCGCTTATCCGTTGCAGATGAACGCACACAGCTGTTCTATATTGTTGTGGTAGTTGTTTCCAAAGTCGTACCAAATGCAGCCTGTTGTCTTTTACTAGCCTTTACTCACTTGGATTGATGTCAGAATTACTATCTTTCACATGTGGAATGAGGATTTCATTACCTTGGTGTGGTATAACTGTTCCCATATTTGATATCGAGAGGTAAGAACAACAATGCTACCCCGCTTTAAGCTACTCATTTAGCCAGCCCTCGGCGTAGACACTTGTGTGTTGCCACATGTTGTGGTTTTCATATGGTTTAGTTCGTGTGAATACACGCGCTCGGCGTAGCAGATGTCTCCACTTGCTGTCTTTCTAATTCTGCTACCAAGATTGTCCCCTGTTCTCTTGTTTCCCACATCAGTTTTGTGTTTGATATAGGGTTATATTTCACCAATTGCCCCATTGGCGTTACTCAGTTCACGCCACTGGTCACAACAAAACCTAACTGCTCTGCTCTTCTATAAATATCGAACGCGCACAAATTAGTCCACTTGAGTGGAACTTTCGGTTCTTAGTCAAGCTTCACTGGAACCTTTCACGTCAGTGTGATCGTCATCCCCAGACATTTGAGTGTGGTTGATAACTGACGGGATGCGTGTCACGTGCTGGAGTGTATCACCCGGACGTTTCGGTCACTCCAAGTAACCTCTTTCGGCGGTGAAATATGCAGATTTGCCGAATAGCGAAGCATCATGGGTTATAAAATAGCTTGACGTTGAGCAGCTGTGCTAATTTGTTGCCTGTGGGAATGATGTCTTTGGTCTAGTTTGCTCACATTTAGCACCAGAACAATCCTCAAAATCACCGGAAACTAGACAACACTATGTAAATTTGTGATTATCCCTTATTTGTCCCCTACGCCTTCTCCAGACATCATTCGAATTGTGTAATCAGTATTTAGACGCTTAAGAAGTTGACATCGTTCTATCCGAAGCCGACCAGATGTCCTTTAGGATATGTGGTCTCCTCTCTCCTTCAGCCGTGCGCTGTCGGGTGAATACTGTCCGAAGTTCTTCGCAGCAAAACTCGGTAATTGTAGGTTGTGGCGTCAACGGTTGTGGTAGACAATGGTTTGTTGGTATACCGTATGTACGAATCGGCTGTCTTTGGCCTTTCAGGTGATAAAAACGGATATGAGTTTGGTGAAAACGTCTTCAACGTCAGGTATTAGTTTTAATTTTTTTTGTGGTGGCCCTAACTGATGAATTTTTTTACTTATAAATGGGGGTATCAGAAGGTTCAGAAGGTTCGGCCGCATATTGCAAATGGTAATTTCAACTGGCACATTAGTTCCAGGTTCATGTCTGAAGGTGGATTGCTTTACTCATGTGTCATGTGGTGTCAGTGCAAACACCCGGGTAGGATGTCCGATGCAATTAGCATCGGTACATCGCCTATACGAGCAAAGTTAGCGACGTCTATCGCATATGTGATGGACAGATACCTAAAGGTCATTCCGAAGGGTACGCGTAGAATTTGCGCAAACGAGGTACCACGTGACTAGCTTAGGGTCCTGGTCCACCAGGGTGAGGTGCGCAGAATCCCGCATCGTGATTCGACTGGTGGGACACTAATAGGTGATATTTCTATGATATAATCGAACTAATAAGACCACATGGATGATCCTACCAAATGGTTTTCCGTCCAACCTGAATTCAAAAGTTTCGGACACAATGGTGGGATGCGGGTCATCCACACCAGAGTCAGAGTTTTGTTTTGTGTTTCGAATGCACAGCATCATTCTGCGATTTCTGGCCGGAATCGCTCGACAGTGTGGTGCCCACCAACGAACTAGTCCTGAATCCAAATAGACCGGCGGTGAGGGCCGATCACTTGCTGGCACTCCTGGAATCCCAGCGTGAAATCATAGCGTACACTGGTTCGCTGGTGCGAGTAGGTCCAGAAATCAAGCGAAATTTCGTGAACCGATCCTTTAAGCGCCTGTCGGACGGTCCGAGTTCCGATGCTAACAGCCACTGGAAACAGCTGTTGAGAGCACTACTTACAGTCGAAACCTCTGTCTGCGACATAGCTCGGACAACTTCAACACACTGTATCTCTGATAGGACGGTTGCCTTTGTGAAGGCCCCATGACAGATTCCCCTCGACCGGAACCACAATCAAACTCGATGTATCATTTGACACCGGGTGGGACTGAGTGTCCTTGCAGACCGAGAATCTGCGTGGACCCGTAAGACCGAAGAGAAAGAAGAGGAAAATGCGGGAAACATCTGCAGGCTGTCCCACTTAATTCGCTCGACTTATCATTGTAAACAAACCCGAGTGAGTCTTAACAGGAGCGAAAACCACTCTACGATGCTTCATCCATCGACTGCTACATTCGACGCTGCATCAGCGTGAGTCTATAACTATGCCCACTTTTAAAAAGGTCACTCGCAATGAATTCGGTGACCGTAGGGGTATCAGTTTGACTTTCATTGTAACATGGCTTCTGGCATCACTGATTCGTCGTCTCACGATGCCACGCGAAATCTGGAGCCATGACCGTCGAGCTGGATTCCGACCGGGTAGAGGACGCGTCAGTCACATCTTCACACCGTCCGATTTTGGAGCAAAGCCTTATGTACCGACGACCCACAGTCTTGGTGTTCCTTGACCTCAATGGTGCGCTCGATTCTGTCAATCGGTCAGTGTTCTTAACCACAACTGCCTAAAGAGGATTCCCCACAAGTCTGTGAACATAATCTGGTCAATATACTGAGATGCCTTTGGGCGTGTGCAAGTTGAGCTGTCGAGAGTCTTCCTAAAGGGTGTCCACTGATTTCATTTTCGTCGAATTCCGTCATTCATGAGCCGAACGTTGGATGGCCTTCAGAACCCGATGTTCAAGTCCTTGCTTTATTTGGTGGTTGCTTCACTCATTGTTCATCCTTACTGGATTGAGTGCGCATAGATTATGTGGACCCTGCGTGAACGTCCGCACTGGGAAAAGAATTAGGCCTATTGAGTTGTTCATTTTGGCGGGTAATGAATAGGCTACAAAGGAGTGCTGTTTTTAGTATTGTTCAAAGAGGTCCCCGTTTTTGGGGGATTCAGCGCATTTATCGGTTTATTTTGGACCGTACTGTTCAACTGGTTCTCTGCCGTTTGCTTCGTTCTGTTTGACAGAATACTCAAATTGCCCACGGCCTTGTAAAACAACTGGTGGATCATCTCAGTCTTCATGAGTCCGACTTCTCTCTACCGGAGCGCACATGTGTTGTTCAGGTAGGTGCTATCCAATTCATCATCAGCTAACTCAGAACGTATGGCGTAGCGTTTGTCGATTATCACGGCATTTGCAGTGACAATCTAGCAGATTCAATGGGTTGGGAGAATTCAGCTGGGTAGCTCCTATTTCTTTGACATTTTCGTTTGTTTTGAGAATAAGTGGAGGGTCATTCGCACTCTCTAAGACTGAAATGATAGTTTACTTGTTCACACATGTTTTTGCACTTCAGGTAGATTGATATGGTGAACAGAGAAGTAATGTTTGAGTTCTCGCTTAGATTGATGTTCCCTTTACGTCTTTACGAACTGGTACTATGATTCTCACGGTTTGCATGTCGGCTGTGTGCTAAAAGCTATTTTCAACTGATCAGTTTGGTGGAGCTAACTTCACTCAACACATGAAGTTTAACTGTTGTCTTAGACCAGTTCTTGAAGTAAACGCGGTGTTAAAGATGTTTGGGTTCTAATTACGCTAGACTTTTGCAGGCTGATTTCTTCGGAGGTGAAATCATATGAAAGGCTTGTTGTCTTACTACAGCGTTCCCCCTCTAGAATGGGGACTTTCTGGTGTACGGTGAAACCAGTTGGCGGGCTTGCCATTTGGTTTGCAGACACTTCGCAAATAATCAAGGGAACATCGTCAATGCCCGTTTGATCGCACACGGTTAGTATCTTTTCGATTGATGATGAAAAGCCCAGAGTTCATACCAACCACCAACCAATCGTCAGCCAATAATTCCGCACAATTTTTGTTCAAAGGGAGCATACAGCTGAAGTAGGACTGCACCTATTTGATGAACCCCAAGACGGGCGAAACTGCTGTCGAAGTGTTCTCAATCTCCTTATCACTATTGTTTCTTCATAGAAGTTGTTTTCTGTTTTAGTCAGATTATGCCTCTGGTTTAGGATGGCTCGCGAGCTCAGGTGATAGACCGATAACCCCATGTGCTAAGCATAGATTCACACAATCCCCTGTAGCGCGCTTTTGTGTTTTAGAGTTGTCTCCCCTCGTGTTTTTCGCGCAACGCGTCATTTTACGTATCCTTTACGATATCGCTTTTTTAAGGGCGCACTGACCCCTTTCTTTGTCAATCAGCTGGATCGGCTGATTTGGGTTTACTGCACCAGTTCGCGCTGGTGTCTGAAATCGGCGAGATGAAAGTTCAGTGTGTCCTTCGGAGACCGGTGGTTCGACAAGTAGAAGCTGTCACTTTAATAAGACTGATTGTGCCTTATTATTTAGAAAAATTCTTATTCCAGTCGGTCAAGCCGCCAATTCTCACCTACTGGTTCGACCGTACATTTTTAGCTTTACCCTGGTAAACCTATTGGTACACAGGGATTGCTTGGTGGGCGATATGACATTGCAGCCGCTTTGTGTCGATTTCCAATGTTCAGACTTACCGATTATTCACAGGTGAATCGCATTCACTCATTTGACCACGCCTGTCTGAGCTTGTCGCTCAACTACAATGGTAATTAATGCGTGTCAGCGGCGCCAATGGGTGAATTAAGGTCGACGTTGCACCACTCCAATCGGTGCTTGGTTATTGTCAATTTGACAATAATCGTCCCGATATGCGGCTACCGGTGTTTCCGTAAATTAGGGCGACTCATCCGATTCATCGGTACGGGCCGATGTAGCAAAAGGCTTTAGTTAGATCAGGTCTGGTTGTTGCTAGGCCAGATGGCTCAGTGCTTAGAGCGCGAATTTACTTACAGGAAGGTCCGGGCTTGGAACCTATGCATCTCGACTTCTGTCTACGTTTGTGCAATCTGGCAGTATCGCCAGCCCTCGTGCTTCCTTCGAGTGGCATGGCAGCTAGGCATGGGAAGGCTGCCAAGTGTAACAAGCACACAGCGAGCTAGCAAACCAACTAGATCATTCAATAGGATTAGTCTTTGTAGAAGAGGAATGCGTTCAGAAATGTTCAAAAGTTAGGTATTACTGTTTCAACACTATTGATTTCATATTGAATGTACAGAGTTTCACAGGAAGTTTTATCGTTGGGTGAGTGGTGACTGTAAGGGTGGGGGTCACTCTATAGAAGCAACAGTTACTATGCAGTGCAATCTGCTTCATCCTTGTTGAATACTCCAATTCAGCTGTAGGTGCATTGTGCGAGTGGTGGCGAATCCTTTTTTTTGAGACCTCAAGGGATTTATCGGGAGTTATGTGTCAGAATTATCAGCAAATTGTTCCACCTATTCGTACTACCTGTCACGTCTCTTCTTCCTAGCTTTCTCGCCTGAAAGATCACTGTTTGTTTAAAGACAAGAGCCTTGGATGTCTGTTTACTTCGTACTTGTTTTTCTCCCACGAGGCCAGACATTGACTTCTGTGTTGCCTCTATCTTCTGAATGTAGGTCATCGGTCTGACAGTGATTGGTCTGGCAAAAGGCGCCATTGGTCCGGACGTTTTTCATAATTTCAAGGCTTTACTACAGGTAGTTCCGAGACATAACTGTTGGTTTAACTTTTGCTGTCATATGTAACCGTGCATTGTCCTCTTTCTCATTGAGTGAATTTGTCTTGCTAGATGTTCCGTGTCCTATGACTCGTCTGAAGCCGCAAAATCGGTACTTTCCCACTATCCAGGTTTACCATGTTCTTCAGTTGAACCTTCATTCAACCTGATACATCAGGTAGCAAACTGGAGATTACTGAAGTGTCTATCTCTATTCATGATGGAACGTGCTCATTACAGTAGCGATTTTGGCGTGTTTTGGCTGGAACCAATTGATCTTGGGCACTGTGTCCTTACCTTTACCATTAAGCCTCCACTAACACATCATCCTGCTTAGCGAACAGCCTGCCCAACATTTCAGTTCTTATGTGTACTGGTAACTTTACTAAGGCGCTGGTTGGTGTTGATGTTCAGAGGAAATCTCCGGGTTAACGGCGCGAGGGTAACTTTTGAGGACTTGGTACATAATGACTACCTCCTTAGAGACAGTTTCATGAATAGACTAAGACCTGACTACTTTTAGGCTGCCATACCAATCGGCTAGGCAGACGATTGCATCTCACTGTTTACCAGGATCACATACGAATGCGTGATCAGCGGTTGTTTTCACGGGAAGCAATATTTGTACGTTACATTTGTTCCGTTGGTGATTTTTCGCCCACGACATCAGAATCAGGGTCAGATGCAGTGACTCGGGCTTGAGAGCCGTCAGAATAGTCTGGTCTTTTATTCTATGAGAGCCGTCAGAATAGTCTGGTCTTTTACACAGTGGTCTTTGATTCTATGTCACCATAGCCATTTCTTTCGGTCTGGATACAACATTTGTATAAATTGTCTACCTAAACAATTGGAATGCCCTTTCTGTGTATCAGTGCCATGCCGTCGATAGGGTGGGCTATCACTATAATCTTCATCTTTTAGCGTAATATACGAGACCAATCAGCAGTAAGATGTGATTGAGTGAAGCCGATTCATTGACTTTTACTTGAACACGCCCACTCAAACACTTAGAAAAACTAGCAAGGCTTCGTTCCTTTGAATTCCGGACACATTACTGAGCTTCATGTTCAACCGATGCGATAGTGATCGGCCTGCTCAATCCATACCAACCGTCTTGTGGTCAACGTTTTTTAAGAATGTCTTTTCCACATCCTGCCTTCATCAGACTGTTCGTTTTTCACCTTTGTGTGCTTGCATTACATACCTGTTGTGACCCACTAATACAATACGTTATTGGTATGTCGAGTTTATGGTTACATTTCTTTTCAAGGTATAAGTTTCAGGAATGCATCAGATTTTTTCTCCTGCTGATGTGTTGATACTGTTCCTTTTTTGTAGTTATTTTGCTGTTTTTTCCTACACATTTTAGTCGTTACTAGGCTTGATTCTGACACGTAATAGGATTTCTAACCACCCTCTTTCCCATGCGAAAAGCGGTTATCACGTTTCAGGTCAAAAAACGAATAAGTCTCAGTTATTCATGGGAAATTGCATCCGACTTTATCTTTGTTACGCTTCTTAAATGAATTTTGGCGTGTCGTTTTCACAATACTGACTGCCATTGCGGTTTTTGGGTTTGCAACATGTGGAATAACTGAATTGAAATCCACCCATTTGAGAATTACAACTTGACTTCTCGTAACTGACACTGTTCTGCTGAGTTTACTGCAGTGCTACTCACAAAGTTGCTGAAAACTTTCCAATAGTCCTTTCTGGGGATCTTTAGGTAAGCGTAGTCCCATTCAGCAGCACATTTCGTTGGAGGATATCAGGAAACAGAGATCTAGTTGAGTTTGTCGTTGACACCAATGCGAGTTGCAGATGAGTATATTTCATTGATTACGTAAAGTAAAACATCAAGCAGAACTTAGGGTCGATGGAAACTAGGGGACTTCTCCCGACTGATGAGCCCCCAGAGGGGCGAAACTGGCAGTGTACCGCCGAAGTTTTCAGCAACCTTATAAACCGATTGTCATGTCAAGAAATTAGCTGGGTTCTTTAAGCTTCTGCTCCTCTTATGTTAGTCAATCATCTGTTGGTTTTCCAGTACCAGTGAGCAGTTGATCTCGCAACAGGATTGAACGTTCATTACTCCTTTGTTGCTTCTCACTCGCTACCATCTACGCCTACCCAGTGAGTTTCGATTCTTGATTGATACATCTGAAGGGCCTATTTCCTTTGCAGATATTACGAGCCAGCATAGACAAAACCCCACAAGCACTTGAACTGAGCCCTGACAACCGGATGCATTCAACTTACGAGGAACGGCAGTTCCAAGATGCTATTATTAACACGATTGCGGAATTCGCGAAGAATCTGCCAGACACACAGAAAATAGAAATACTCAAGTTTATATTGAATTTCGAACCAATGGCGAAGTAAGTGGACCAACTTTTGTCTTTCTGGTCATTTCCCTCACCTGGTAACTAAGACTTACCATAAGAGCAATCCTGCGGGTTGCAGCGAACCACTTGTTCTGTCTTGTGTGTTCAGTACATTGCACTGAGGTTGAATCATCCTTTAGTCGGTTTCCTTCGCGCTGAGCTGTATGTGCGCAGTTGGGCAATATGTCGAAAGCGCTCTAGCTTTCGACTGACCGTTGTTACAATCTGTTACATAATTCATGTAAGTTTTTTCTGCTATCATCGATGATGATGGTGCACCTACGTAAAGCACATAAATAGCCCAACATATCACCTGTCACCGGCACCTCATCACTCAATCAGCACTCACCAACCAGCCTAGCATAAATAGACTGTTCTAGACTGTGAATGGCTGGCCTAGTGTTGTGAATTGATGGACGATCGTGCAACTCTCCTTTGGATTCTTGTTCCGCCCACTACGGTATATCAAAAGGCACGGTAGCTCTACACAGCCCTTTATAGAAACAAAGGAAAATTATTAGAACTGTATTTATACGGCAATCACAAGGTGTTCCACATGGTCGTGCTGGAATCTCCGTATGGGGGCGAGAAGCATCGAGTCAAGGATGCTCGATCCGGATTGGCTGGCATTCTGACCAATCAGGCATGCCTTCGTTTGGTCCATGTCCTACACGTGACACATCCGTCCAAATGATGTGATGTTCGGTTATTAGGGACGGCTGATCTCCAGACACCCAGTGATTGACATTAACCATGTGTTGGTCTGTTTCACTGCGCTCTACTGTTGTTCTGTATAACCAATAGGCTTAATGAGACCAGTTTTACCTTACCCTTCCCTATAGGCTTGTAGATTTTTCTACCATTCAGGTTCCCGCCGATGTTCACCCTTCTATGTTTGTCCACAGTCTGCTCCGCTGCCACTTGTGATTGTTTCATTGTCCCAGGATGAGACATTTTTCACATTGTATCAAACTTCTTCCTTATCGCGAGCTTGGTGTAGTTCAGGAACTGAAGCAGGCATTCCTTATCAAGGGGAGATAATGAAAATGCTCCATAGCATCGATTGCTCCTTACTTCTATCCAGGCTTCTTTCTGGTCGCGGCACCCTTACATCAGAAGCACGGTAAAGATGGACGGTTTGCTTTCTTCAGCTTTTCTCGTGAATTCTCATCCTGACCCTTTGTAAGTATTATTCCTTTTTCTACTCTGCCTCACTTCTCCGTCCGTTCAACCTCAGAAAATACTATTTAACCTGTTCACAGAAAATCCCATGGGCTGTAGCGTGAACTAAGCTCCGAAACCCTGCCCAGATTCTTCTTGGCTGGTTTCCCTCTCCGTTCTATAGAAAAGCGAAATGTATTCACACTATTTGGCTACTGATGGCCAATAAGATTGTTTCATCTCACCTACTTGGGACTCCTTTTTATTGAGGTTCGTCAGCTGATCGTAGGTCGGTCAGACGTACTTCGGCTACCAGTTTGAGGCTGCTGACTGCAATGTAGCCCGCCCAGTGGCCGGTTTGCACAGCTGAAGCATGTGGACTGGCCGTGAAACTTTCTTAACGAGCTATGAACTTATCAAGATAATCTATCTACTGGTGAATAATCAGACTTCTAACTAAGTAACTGTAGGTCATTGTAGAGACTTTCGTTTGTACTGCAGGAATCTTTTATCCACCATTCAGCATACAAATTACTTAGTTTCCAGTACGTTTATGAACAGAACTCGGATGATGTAGCACCGCAGAGTGGTTTTCGCTCCTGTTAAGACTCACTCGGGTTTGTTTACAATGATAAGTCGAGCGAATTAAGTGGGACAGCCTGCAGATGTTTCCCGCATTTTCCTCTTCTTTCTCTTCGGTCTTACGGGTCCACGCAGATTCTCGGTCTGCAAGGACACTCAGTCCCACCCGGTGTCAAATGATACATCGAGTTTGATTGTGGTTCCGGTCGAGGGGAATCTGTCATGGGGCCTTCACAAAGGCAACCGTCCTATCAGAGATACAGTGTGTTGAAGTTGTCCGAGCTATGTCGCAGACAGAGGTTTCGACTGTAAGTAGTGCTCTCAACAGCTGTTTCCAGTGGCTGTTAGCATCGGAACTCGGACCGTCCGACAGGCGCTTAAAGGATCGGTTCACGAAATTTCGCTTGATTTCTGGACCTACTCGCACCAGCGAACCAGTGTACGCTATGATTTCACGCTGGGATTCCAGGAGTGCCAGCAAGTGATCGGCCCTCACCGCCGGTCTATTTGGATTCAGGACTAGTTCGTTGGTGGGCACCACATTGTCGAGCGATTTCTGCCAGTCCCGGAAACTGGTACTGCAAGGAAACAGTCCTTGATCGGTACACATTTGAAGCAAGCGTTCTTCGTTGTGCGTGAGTCTCATATTGAGTCTCATATTCAACCCAATTGGGCCTCAGCAGCTAGTAGTTTACCTACGTGAGCGTTCATGTCACCAACAACCACAACGATATCTGAGCTTTTTGTCCGTTGTAAAAGAGCAACCAGAGCACCATAAATTGTCCTCGATAGATTCAGAGCTACAGTCAGTTAGGGCTTTAGCAGACATTAAACAGAGTGCGCTGAGCCTCACTTTCTCTAGATTCTTTCACACAAGTTGCCAAACGCGCCACACATAGGCTACTATCAACGGGTATCCAATCAAGTAAAGATGCTTTCGCTCGATCGCTCAACACAATACTGACCCCGCCTAATCCAGCTGGAGCGGATTCCTCCAGCGCACGATCAAGAGTGGCTCGTTGTCGTGAGTGCTTCTGTGTGTGAACATTAAACCTACCTAAGTAGAAACCCAATTCGAAGTGGGTGTGTTTAGCGTTCATGGACCAAGCTCGGAGAAGGCCCGTATAGTCATGCCTGTCATACCAATTTAATCGTGATTAACAATGCACATTCACGTTGCGGAACAACTATTTATCAGATGTTAGGTGTATCTTCTCCCTTCCTTTTGTTTACTTTTGATGCCTCCTACGTAGGGATGAACCGGTTTCTTTGGTGTTTCGGATCGAAATTGCTCATGCGTTAAGTTGCTAGGTTTTCGTAAATATCGATCCAGTGATTGTTCCAGTCTCGTGTAACGTGAACAGCCTGTACACCCAGTATTTCAGCTGAATTTCAGCGACGGCACCATTTAGGAGCCACAACTGTTTGATGATGTTTACATGCTGACAGCGACGAGCTATCAGAGTCGATGTTGCTGGATTAACGTGGTTTGTGACAAGGAAGCCAATGGTTGTCGTTGTTTCGTTTACTTTCTCAATTTCGTTTCAAGCCCAAATTGAATAGTTCTTACTGCTTACAACAGTTTCAATAGTTCGACAAAGTAACTACTACAATTCCTGATCCCGTTTCCGTTTGACGTAACTCTGTCATTTTGATTACTATGTTCACTGAGAACGTCTTTCATCTCTATGGGTTTATGTTTTATGCACTTCATACGACCCGCCGCAGGACACCCTTTGAATCCATCAATCACTTGGAAGTACGACTTAAAATAGTACAGGTGTCCATTCATGTGCCACTATCAGGACAGCCTTTTTTCAGATTCCTTCGAGCGGATTAAATTCTGTGCTAAAAGTATAACCAAGTGTGCCTTCACGCTTGTTCTGTGCTCATTTTGCTTTGCACCAGCTATTAGCTATTGACTTGGTAGTTTTCTGCATGTCATCTACATCTGCTACCGTTCAATTCAAGGACATTGTAGGTAGTGTTGATGGGGCTAATTGGAGTATATTACTAGATGTAATTCTGCTGGATATTTACCCGGATAATAGTAAAGAATGCAAGGTGGCGTTTGAGTCCGGTTAACAATCCGTATAGCTGTTACAAAGTAGTCCCTTTTTGCAAGATAAGTGCCCCTTGTACCACGTATTTATTTCTTGTAGCAAATGTCCCTTTGCTTGGGGGCTTCATGAATCCACCCCCAAAATGTGCTAACAATATGAACAGGAAAACACCTCCACAGTGATCTTGAACGGAATTCATTCGATAAGAGTCAAACCTTTGGCTATTCCCTCATGTTTTGTACATTTATGCGCCAGGATCATAATCTTCTTGATGTTCACTTATGGGAACCGGATATTTGCGCTCCGGACCTTTGATGTACGAGGCGAGCTTGGTCCAAAATCTCCAGTTTGTATATATAAAAATGATTGAGAACACCGCTTTTCCGTTTAGAAAATGTGATTTATCTACCATGCTGAGTTACGAACTATGCACAGAAATTCCTGGAAGATTGGTTCTTCACAGCGAATCCAGCCAACCAATATGTTGAACTAGGATCCGTCCATGCATCTTTATGATTATGGGATCAGGAACGCAACATAATGGATCATCATCATGATCGACAGAATGACATCAGTGTTCAGAATTGATGCCTCGTTGCCGTCCAACCATGGTTTTTAAATGACAGTCTTATTGTGAAGAGAAAAATAAAAGTGGACGGGGAAGGGACTCATTGCTAGCTTAGCACACCTCCAGACACTCATTCAAGTTATATGGATGGAAATCGACCAGAAGAACGCCAAGGACATCGATTAGCAGCATGCGCGTCGTTGATTTCACGTGTTATACCCAGAAGCAGCATTTTTTGTTTCGAGCCTTTATGAGCAGGTCACGATGATAACATAGGCCCATGTGTGAGTGGGTAAACGCAATGGAGTTCACTGATTTCGGTTTGCTATCATTGAGAACAACATATAGCAGCCTAATGTTAGTTTTCAGTGTCACCAGCCGGTTTGTACAAATTTTGTTCTACACAAGCAGCAGACAAGTGCTGAATAAAGAGGAAGCAATGTTATTTAGTTTTATTCGACTGACTTGTACGTAGATGCGCACAGAGAGGTTTCGTGTTCCCCGTAATCTTTGACACGGGAGTCCGCTAGTTTTTTTATGATTATGTGGTCACTTCTGCAAGCCCCTCTCTGTTTGTGTAGAAATATAAGGAAAAAATCGTTCAGCTGTAGCACCCTTTCGGTGCCCAACTGCCATGCCACCCTAAGGTTGCACGAGGGCTGGGATACTGCCAGGTTGCCCAAGCCTAGACAGGGGAAGTCGAGAAGCAAAGGTCGGGTGTAGACTATGTTCTGACGACCTAACACAAGTTGGTCGATCTGTTTCCGGAACACGCTTACGCACTCGTTTGGGTGGGTGACGGTAAACTCTACACATAGCCTTTAAAGCTATGTTTGTATCTAAAACCTGGTATATGAGAATGATGGTAGTGTCTCTGAGTGATTTTGTGCTGTTACAAGGCCTGTATTTGGGATACTGGCCGCAGGTGCAAGCCGCGAGCAGACCGGTCTCGCAACCTATGTAGGAAGCGTCATACATTTGACTGAAGGTGTAAACAACCATGGACGACGTCAACACCGATAGCATTTCCTTGTTGTTCAGAAGAAGTATCGGATGTCTTCTTAAAAAGTATTTCACATGAGCGGAGTGAAGGGCAGCCTTAGTGACATTATTGTGCTTTTGTATTCATATCCCAGTTCCAGTTTCACCTTTGAACGGTGGGTTTGGAAACAGGTATGTTTTTCTTGACCACGGACATCGCCAGAGGACTCTGTGGTCTTTGCTTATAGTTTTTCCAAATAAATCCCCAATTCGCTGCTCAGCAAATCCGGTGCTTCCCGAGACTTTTCGCTCGGGTACCCTGTTCTTGTTCTCGAGGCCAGGCAGCTAAATAATGCGCTACAACAACTCATTTTGCGGGGGACTGAAGAGTGCATCGAGTTAGGGCACTAATTCAGTTCCTTTCTACTCATTGGTTAAGTCTGTTGATCAGTGGGCGCTATCAAATCTTTCAACCGAGATTTCACGATGACGGCAACAACAATAACTACCGGCTGAAGAGACGGTAACCATTAAAGTATCATAAAGACTGTGCCTTTAGACCTCAGTGGTGAGTTTTCCCGTACGTATCTCCAATTTCCCCAATTCGTAGTTGGTCGCCCCTGATTTTGAATTTGTATTGCGATTTTTGCTTAAAAGCTCAATTTGAGGTTCAAAATATAGAAATTGTCTTGAAGGATGTGGATGAGCTATCGTCAAATCAACATTATTCAACTCCTGAATTCACCAAATTACACTATACCTGCCACGGAAACGAAAGAGGAGCGTTGGTTCATTCGATGCGCTTCAATTCGCAGTAAACAGCATGTCTATCACTTTCGGAGCGGCTAGTTTTACTATTGGTTTTCAGTGGAAGCTGTAGTTGCAAGGGCAACTTAAATTTTTAGAGTTCTCCCCAACTTGGTCAAACAGCGTGCTAATTTCTCATCCGTCCTGTTGACAGTTACGGTTGTATCTTAATCATTTATTTTTTACTAAGCGGTCATATTACGTACAAGAAGTTGGTCTCCACCACAGCCTGATGGCCCGATGGACCAAAAGCCATCGATGGCACTGGCTCTTTCAACTGTGAATCAGCTGGGATCGGGTTGAAGTCACAGCCAGTTTGTGGTGCGTCTGAATGACCAAAAGTAGTCCATCGATTTTTTATACTGAGCAGAGTTCCTCTCAGCTACTGCGACTTCGATCCCGTCGCCACATTTGCGTCATTTTTGTCGTCACTCGAAACCAAACCAGTTTTGGACAGGAGTTACTCTGTCTGGCAAGTTCAATGTGGTTCAGCTGGTTTGACCCATTGTTCATCCTGAAACTGAGTTGAACTACCAATCCGTTTTCAATCACGCGTGTTGTTTTGCACGGCATGTTTATATGACTGCTCCGGAATGAACTGTTCCTGAAAACTACTCGGCAGCACATCGTGCCACCCGGCAGCAGACGGCCTGTTTTCGGCCCATTTAATTCTCTCATAGATATGACCTCGTTGGTCTCAATTGTCTGGAAGACTCCACAGCTATTCCACTTTCATTCTACATACCCTTGAATTGCGTTGGATGCTGCACGTAGAAGCCCTCTCCTTTCTTCCATAGACCACGCTCCCTCACTTTCATGCTGAAACATGCTCAGAGTGCTTGCATAAAGCTTGGAGACAAGCTTTCTTCACTGAGTCAGCTTTTTTCTGTATTGTGCTAATTCTCTTCGGGTCGGCTTCACCCAAGAATTTGTTATTGAGCCTTTAGTACACCGACACGGTGAATTTTGGTAACACTGCCGACACAGATCACATGATTTGTGAATTTCCTCATTGGGCTTGGGCTGATCCCAAATTTTTAGGCTGACACATTGTTAGACAGGAATCCACACGGAATCCGCACGTCTTCAGGCGCGGCTACGGCCGATAAGCCTAGCCCGCACGAGACTGGCCGAGAATTCGGGACGCTTGCTGGTCCGGCATCAAGACGAGGTCTGATTGGTCGAGAATCTGGACCCAACAGCCAATCATGACCCAGTGTTGGCCAAATGCCGGTTGCCAATGGCGCATCCAGAACGCGTCAGAAATTCCAGAAAGTTGTAACCGCCTACGCTATATATACGAAGCGCTGTACAACTGTTCCTGACTTCGTTTTGGGCATCAGTAGACCTTGTGCACCTTTCGTGGTTGTTTTGACGTGAACGCTAGCTTGAAAGGCTCAGACCGAGAACTAAGCTGAGGAAAATACCGTTACTATACACATCTGACCTAGTCCCTCATATCAATAGGTGTAAGAGGGTTCTCCCATCACCCACTATATGATAAAATACTTCGTCTCTTTCGCTGTTCCGCGTATATATGATATATGCTGTTGAATGAAAGTGTTTTTAGTCGATACCAACGGGTGACAACATTCGGAAACTTCGTGCGTGCATCTTTAATGTACACAATAGGATGAGTTAGTGAGACTTCGTAGATATGACGAAGAAACCGGGATGTGCTTCGTCGTTCCCCATTAACTCGTTGATAACCGTTTTCCCCATCGTTTCACTGGAATTTCGAAAGTTTCAGCAAGATGTGATATCGACACCCTTCGAATGTTGTTGATTCTCAGTAACTATTTGTTATTAAATAACCAAGTTTTTCATTCAGTGTTTCATTATTGCTATACACAGACGCAAGGCATATGATATTATGAGCACTTGCTAACCACGAAACGAGTTCATGAGACGCTGATTATGACGTGTTTTCCGAATATACGAGTACTTTCCCCAATTTCAAGTACATGGATTTGGGACAAGTAAAAAACCCCTGGTTCCTCTCTTTTTTCGACTCAACCACTTCTCTGTTTGCGTTAAGCACCCATTGCTAATATCATGGTCAAGACTAACGGGAAGTTGAAAGATTTGTCAACACCGTGAGTTCATGTTGTCGCATAATCCATCCATGTTTCTCGTCCGGCTGCTTCAATTTGGACTGGTTAGTCCGTGCGTTCAAGTAACCGTAGAGTGATGTACGGATCGGAGTGTAACCGATTCGGATTCGTCCTTGGGAGTCATCAGCAGTGCGCATCTCACAAAGCCCAAATGGGTTTCGAACCCGTGAGCTTCCGGCCAGTGGTTGAACACCTAACCGTTTGGCCACGATCGCCTGATCAGCAGTGTGATTAAATCGAATTTCCGGATTATTCAATCGGAACACATTAGGTCAATTCGAATTGCTGCCAGAACGGGACCTCTTCGTTAATACCACCTTCTGTTTCGTTCAGACTGTTTTAACAAAACCATCCATATTATCCCAAACATTGATTTTCATGTGGCTCACACGCGCTTCGCTCTGTTCACATAAACGGATCGCAGGATGCAACAATAAAGGACTTCCTTGATGCGCCTAGTTGCGATAATTTATGCGTGGTTTGCTCGCCGACTACACGATACGTTCTTACTCTGTTCTCTTCGACGTATCGCTCCAGGGTTAGCTGAAATTCAAAAGTGACGAGTAGAATAGCGAACTGGTCGGAAAATGATATAGCTGCCGTACAACTGTAGGTTACTTGAAAGCCTTACTGTAGAAAAGAGTAGAAGCTGATGGGATAGGAACCTGTGGCTAGCTTGCTGCCATCGTTTCGAGTTACCTACACTATTGAATTTGTTCCCGATACGCATAATTCGAGTCCAGTGTGCCGATTGTCCTGCTTACTTCCGATTCGAGAAGCAGACGGATAAACCGGGCGTCCAAGCTTATAGGTTAATTTCGAGATGTCTGAGGCTATCCGTACTGGCTGACCGACAGGTGTCGTGCCCAAGACCTATGCAAAACGAATAGGGTTGTCAGATCCATCAGATAGACCTACAATTAGGTTGTTCTCCATGGGTTGGATGAAGGAGAAAGAAAAATACGTGAAAGAGAAGGAAGAAGGGCAGTAACCTGTTTTTATTTACCGGGTTTACTGTATGCCACAAATAAGGTGATTCGGTTAGTGACAGCACATGACGACCGATGTGGTGCGACAGCATTTTCAGTCGTGAGAATTATGGCTGCACGCGGTCTGAGATATTGCCAAGACGCTCATACCCAGAGAGGTCCTCATCCCAAATCGTTGGTTCACAATCCTGACTTGGAGGTTGCATTACATTTTTCTAAAGAACCGGTCGCTATAAATGTTCTAACCTTGAACCTATGACGCTAGGAGAATGTGTCGGTCACACATCTAACCATTAACCAACCTGGTGCGAAAGACTGCTGTTGTTAGGTCCAGTTAGATCCACTCTGTTTCGCACCAATTCACTGGTGAATTTTCGTTCAACCGAATGAAATTCAAAGTGAAATTTCTTGACGCTTGACATTTTTGCGACTTTTTTGACATTTCGGCTCCTGACTATTCATCAACTATGGCCGATGTGCCGTTGTTCACCTTCAGCGTCCTGGCTCCACGGTGGTCTAAATAACACTGGGACATCGTAGTCGTCATTTTGGCGAGGGATTTTCCTTCAACATGTAGCGTCACATTGAACGTTGGTTTGTGACTGTCGTGTTTGTTATTTTTTCCAAGCTTTTCGGGCCATTTAATCCAACAACTTTGGTCGAGTTCGTTCGATTGTTTTGAGCGCTATCGCTCAGTTGGAAATAAACTCATCGTCTTGAAGCGATTCTCCTCTGCGGACCTGTAATGAAGCCCTACTTCGAGATTTGCAGCCTAAAAAGAGGAACGTAGCCCTCTAATAATCTCATAGCTTCATCGATTAAGAACACGTGAACTCTAGTTTGGCGGGCTAAGTGATGGAAATTCTTGAAGATATTGAATGTACCTCTTGTAGTTTGAACCTAAATTCTTGGTGTGATTGTGCCACTTCTTTTTCTACAAGAGTACGGTTGTTTTCGCTCCTCCACCCTTTCGAACGCAATCAATATTTAGACGACTGGTTCAGCTGCGTGACCATCAATCAGGATATCGGAAGCTCGATTCACGTGTCTGTTGCGTGAAGCTACGCCCCTGTTTTGTCGCAGCCCACACTGTCTTCAAAAGTGCATGGGGTGTGAAAGCGGATGGTCCATTGAACAATGTCAATTACACTGCGTGCGGTGGTTTGTCTGATGAATTCCTGGTGTAGACATGCAAAATGTGCTGAAGGGCTGAATTATCAGGGCGTGACTAGCCTTATTGGTATGGAGATCTTGCGAGCGGAAATTCCAGCTGAGCCGGGACGTCAAAAATGTTCACTGTGTGAGCCGGTCTGAGAAAAACATGGGCAGTTCAGTATTGAGCCTAGTTGTAGACAGTGGGGACAACAGACAGTGTGCGATGGAACTATTGTTTTGTAGTATTGTTAGTATCCAACAACTTTGGAGTAAGTCTCAGTGAATCTCGATTAAAGGAAAGGCGTTTTTGATAATCACCTACAAGGTACGATGTTCGTTGATAGATGTGATGTTTTTTATTTGTTGGTAAACTGAGCAGCTCACACTGATCCACTCACACGCCTTGGGGTGCGCCTGGTAATAAGCCTGTGTAACGTGGGAAGCGCGCGTAACCAGTGAACAATCAGACAAACCAAGCAAAACGCCTGGCAAAAATAACCCACCGCATTGAGATTGACGTCGTTTTTGGCCTTCTGATGTGTATCACCACCCCCTATGCTCATCAGAGATCTCGAACACACTGAACTTAGCCGACTCACTGCGCCTTAACGAAATCAAACACACTGCTGAAACCAATAGGAAGAGGGATGAGCTAGATCGGGAGATGCTACAACCCCAAACGCAGATACATAGGGTGATGGAAAACTATGTCCTCCGTAAAGTGCATTGCAGATGCGGGAACGTTTTTTAATCATGCAGTTGATTATTTACATACGACTGATGTGTTAGGAATGTGAATTGGCTTATCGTCTCACGAAGTTCAAACTGAGCGCCTTGAAAACTACGGCGACTGTCAGTCACATTTTCGCCTCCTTGTGATGAGTCACCAAATGACATAAGAGAACAAGTAGGCGAAGTCCCTGAATTTCTCGCGGTCTTATTTCATACGCGAACTCCCATGTGCAAGGATTATATATATATATTATATTGATCATATACATATATCATATATATTGATCATATATATTGAAAAGCATTCCAACTGATGCTTGGGACTATTCGTGTGCAACACTTCAGTTCGTAGATATTATAAACAAAAGAATCTCCCGTTAAGACCATTTCAATCTTAAGACCAGTCTTAATATCCATGGAAGCACAAGACTTCAAGAGGAAAATTGTTATCTTGTAATGTTATCTTGTAAACCCGATTCCAGCTCACATTGTGTGAGTGATACTTGGCTTTGGACCACGCACAATAGGGTGCAACAATTCTCTCATAAATAGTAGGCTGTACAGTTTCTAGTTAGAGATGCCCTTGTATGCTTAACACATCGATATCAACCACAGTTGTTTTCCAGTATTTTATTCCGTCAGGAAGGCTGCGGCTTGCAACCTTTCGTCATTGTAGGTTGGGTAACTTGGTCCCAAATGCATCTTCTCGCAAAACTCCCACAGTAGTGTTTCTGATCAAGTTCTTGCACATATCGTGAACTGTTGCATCTCTTCAGTTCAGACCAAAACTAAAAACGCGAATTAATGGTGTGGTGATTGATGAACTCAACTGCAGACAGAACTATATGGGGTTAGAAGGCGATACATGGCGCGCGGGCATAGAGATTAACTGGCTTGACTTGAATGTTTATCAGTGGATGAACACAAAACCAAAACGCGTTAAAACTGTGGGGGGGGGGGGGGGATTAAAAAATTATAACCTGTAGGGG
>NW_008751676.1:2931073-2977979 GCF_000715545.1 Opisthorchis viverrini
GGGGGGGGGGGGGGTTGATTAAATAATTATAACCTGTAGGTGGGTTGGGCCGATCTATGAGCAGGACTTCCTGGGCGCGTGACAGGAGTAACATGGAACATGTTTGAAGCAGTAAGGGCGAAATGCGATTGTGCTTACACCTGTCTCGGGATGACTCCGTCCCTTTTTATTTCCACCTTGACGTCTTTTCACAGTAGGGTATCACTGTTATTATTTCGTTTCGTTTCTTTATTATTTCGTTTGATAGCCAAGATATTTTAACCCTGGTTGTAACCAATGTGCCAGGCTCAGTACCGCCATTTTTAACGCGATATATCTTACACTACTCTTACTGCTTTCAAGTAGTTACGATTTTTCCAGGTATCAAATCCCGCCAAGGCGCCTGCTTGCGGAACCACAAGTGCCATGTCGTGAACTGTCTTGAGTGACATTGACAGCACCCTAATGTCTCACACAAAATACTTGACATGCAAACAACAGAGCTCTTCCCTGGGTTGCGTCTTGCTCCTTGAGAAATGTAGAACAACGGTGTCCAGTTCGGCTTTCCTGTTCGTTTGGTTTACATTGGCTATGATTGCGCGAGATGGTTAGGGCTACCAACTGAAGCTCATATGGTGAGACGAAATACCACAGGGGAGATAGTATAGTCCTGTGTAGGCTATTGGATACAATAGTGCGATTGGCTATGGGAATTCGCTCAGGTGTTGATCCAGACGTTAACCTCGCAGACGAAGTGCACCATCGCAGCGCGCCTTCGCCGCAACTCATCTCTTGTTTCCTCCGTATCTTCATCGAGAACAGGTTCCTGCCAGCAGGGCATGCTGAGCCGATCAATCGGTTTGTATACGAAGTACGTGACTTATTCAAGTTTATTTAGCTGTTAAACCTCCTCATCACTAGATTTATCATCGAAGTTCGTTCTACTGACAATTCCCGCAGTTCCTTCAAGATATCAGTAGTTAAATTCAAGTGGTCATGTTTTTTTGGAAGATGGTAACCAAAATTATCATCCACAAAGCAGTACTGCACGTACCGCAGCATTTTACACTCTTCAATTTACCGACAAAAGAATGTCACGTCGTCGCCAATGGCGTCTCAGCTGGATAGAAGCTTTTCAGGCTTTGAAAGTTCAAGCGTTCATTTCGTTAGCAATACCGCCATCTGAAAAAAAATAGAACTACCCAACTTAGTTAATTTATCAACCATTTCTAGCTCCTCAGGTGTTGTAACGGGGCCTGTTATTGAACCCTAACATTAACCGTCTAATGTGCGCTGTCTGCAGGTGGTGTTGATATGTGTGAAGGTATTGATCCCTCCAACTTAGCTCCTAAGTGGCTCATATCTTAGTACAAGCTTTTATTAACACCTCATTTTTAAAGCTTAGAAGCGATGTGGTACATCTTGGAATCTCTTTGTTCATAGTGTGCTTGGTTTGTTTTTAGTAGACCATACCTATCCTTCTACTACTATAGTTGCCTTCCCATCGCGCTTTATCATTTTAGATACCATCCGCAGTATGGTGCGCGCCCTCGTCCTCTGATCATGGTTCTGCTGCAGACCATGCTCACTGTGGCTACGCAGTACAAGACAGTAGCCATCTCAAATGCACTGAACTCTGACTTTCTCAATCTACTTCTACGGGGCGTAGCTGTTGATCCCGATCCAGCTATTCGTATCATAGTCCAAAAGATTCTACATACTCTGATAGATCGTCATGGTAATGCCGAACGCTTGCTTAAAGTGGAGTAAGTTTCCCTAGTTCGAATTTTTCCCTCCGAGGGGGATCAGTATCCATTGTTTTTGCCTTCATTGAGTGGTGGTAGCTTTTACCAAGCCAGTTTTCGATTGCAGCGAAGTTGCTGGCTGATTTTGCCGCTTAAGTCCTCTAGAATGCGTGTGCTTTTTATATTCCTTCCTCATTCACTTTTTGTGGTTAGGCTAATCGAAAACTGCTCCATTGATCGATTTTTATCCGGCGAACTACCGCTTTTTAAGGGAACGTTTTCGCTATGTTTTGGACGAGGTTAGTGAACCTTCGTTGATGTGGGGTGAATCTTTCTACATATCCAGGATCCGATATGCACCTTAGATTTCTGTACAATTTCCTTATCGTACGAATCTGTGAGAAGTAAGCCCGGACGCAACTATTTCTCCAAACTCGACAGCTACTCGTTGTCTTGTGAAGGTACAACAATGTTTAGGTGGTAATTTATTATGATATCACCAGTTACCATTTCTTGTGTATTATGCAGTTGTCTTCTCAAGGGAGGATTTACAACAACCTATTTGGATGCAAAAAGAGGAAAACCCCATGATTCATAGCTCACTAAATACGGTAACACATCACCAATACTTACACAAACATCAACCCAGATGCTGAGCATAGTAGAACAAAAGAGCCCTTTTGAAGAACTTTGCATGTGATGTTACATGACCCAATCCCGGTGCTACGACTCTTTAGTTACATGAGGTTGGTGAACGTTAGTAAAGGCGTCGCTGTCTTAGCCCACCTTGATCGTGTGCAATTGTGCAACGTGTTGGCTTCATAGGTCATGTGCACAAATTGGGGGTCAAGTATGTCGTTGGAGTAGCATCCATCACCAGGTGTATGGTGTGTGCGGTATGAAAGCACTGTGGGACAGCGGTATTCTGGAGGCGAGTTCCAAACCATTTTTGTGGACACAAACGAGAGGAAACCTCATCAATAAACATGGTGAAACATACCACCGATAATCAAAATAGCAAGCCCCATGCACTGCAACTGTGACTGTTTATGTGAACAGATTTACTTCTGATTTTTTATTAAGCGTTTGTATGTAAATCAGCCTATATTTCACTTCATTTGACTGCAACGTTCTGGTTAGGTTTAACTATTTTAATGCTCCATCACTCTGTCCACTACGTAGTTATGTGTACAGCACTATTTCGAGTTCACATCACTCTGGTCCAAACATTTCTTTCCCCTCCCTGTGCGACTTTCTTAATAAATACACATCAAGTACAGGAAGCCCTCTGGATCCACAAGGGCAGTTGTGGTAGCGTTGGAGAAGAATAGTATAAACGAGAATGATGTGAATACAAATTCAGTAGGTCATGCCACTACTTCCTGGTATTCCATTATTTTTTAGGCACTGAGGCACACGACCTCAGGCCCTGAAGTTAGGTTGTTCTGTTGTTGCTGTCCAAGTTCTGAATCCTGATCAATAACAGGCAGAAACTGAGACAGGAGAAACGTTTTTCGAATTTTATTGGAAATTCATCCTAGATATATCCCTGCTTTTTCACGCATGTCAATTTAACTGCCCGTGAACAAAGTGTGTCATTTCGAATTACTCTGTGAAGACTTCCATCTTTTGTGGGAAGATTTCTAAACTTCGTGGTTTCATGTTGTGGCGGGCATGTCTCCTCAGCTCTGGCTGAAGGTTCACACCAGTTGATCGAAGGCCAAAAAAATCGTTATATTCCGTCAGTCAGCTCATTCTGGCCATGGTGAAGAACAGCCTATCAAACGTTCAAGTTTGACTCACTTACCCTGACTGAACAACTTCACATGTGAAAGTTTTAGGCCCGATTGGAACTGCACGGCTGCTAAACATGTTGAGGCTGGAATCATGTGAATCCTCACAAAACGTTGAAATAACTTTTCTCATTTCTGGAACCAGTTACGATTTATTTCAAAGGTTGCTCACCAGGTGCTTGCACGCACACATCACTCTCGTTTGAACAATCGTCCTGCTGCCCTGGCGCAATCTTTCTGATGAGTTCACACCAAAGGGGAGGGAAATCACTGGACTGGAGTTTCGCTCCTATTATAGAGCCTTCAGTATTGATGGTTTTTCATTTGCCAACCCAAAAAAAAACAATCTATTCGGTTTGTTGAACACTGCAGCAGTGGAGCAGCTTTGTGGCGTTTTCTTCTGTGTTCCCGCTTAGGAGCGCTAACCAGGCCGTCGTTTGCTTTGATTGTGCTTGTTTGACAAGTCTCTCCCATCACCAGTTCCATTGCACAGCAATAGCCAACAAATCGAAATAATCATGAGTATGTTCAAGTCTTTGGTTGTGCCACTGATACTCTGTACAGCTGTCGCAGTTTGCGGAAGGTTGTGACTTCGTATGCCGGAAATTTGAAGCTCCTGAACTTTTCTCCTTGCAACTTCTAAACAAATTGCTCATGACCATCGTTGGAGAGATCCAATCCGCTTTACAAAAAACCTTTTTCACTGTTTTTATTTAGGTTCTTGGACATTCCGTGCATTAATTTCCATTAGTATCACAGGACTCTTACCATAACAATTTAGGTCTGCGTTATGCTGCTCAAGTCGTGTATAGGCTGGTGTATAGGCTGGACTGTCACTATCATTTCTCATCCGTCACAATAGTACCCCCTTATTCCCACTACGTGGTTAACTTTGGGAAATCACTAGCGAAGAAGCAAAACCTTATCAGCGTGAAAGAATTTCTGTACCTCAACTACTCATTGAGCTACTCATTGCTGTTAGATCTCAGTCCGATATCTGTGACCTCCTTCCCAATTTGTTCTGACAAATATGGTTGCCTAAAATGAACTTCTATATTCGCTACTTGGTGGTCAGACATTTGAGCCGAAGTTCTCGGTAATCTAATCGTCCAAACGTCTGCGGCTGAGCATCCTTGCAGCATGTCAGTTTCTACACAACCAAACAAACCAAATTTGGGTCACGTCAACATTCTTGTGGTGACATCAGCCCGCTCATACGGTGAGGAACATAAGCAAAAATGTGCGACTGCCGTCATGCCCATTTTCTACTGATAGTTATCTCTCAACTCCTCCTTTGTTGGAGTTAACAATCAGTCTTTGGTGGATCCCGGTCCTAGATACCTCAGTCGGGCACCCAAAGAAATGGCCAACTTCACTCCATTGCGCAAATCCTCTGCTTCGTATCCATAACTCAAACCTTGGCTATATCTATTGCACTGTTCAATGTCCGGACTCCTAGGAAAATTTGTCTGTCTTCCTACTGATGCCATCGTAGAATACACACTTAAAGAGACAGTGAACCATGGTGTCGAAGTAACATTCAGGAGGAGGTTGATACTTTTGACAGTGCAGGTTACATTATCTAGCCATTAGTCCGCACAGTTTGCGGTAAATAGAACACCCCTTGTCGTGACCCTTGCTTATGCAAACGGCGAGGCCTTGTTCCAAGATCTTGGCTCTCTTTGTATTACTCTGAAACTTGAGCTTGTCGACTGGTGTACATATGAAGGCAGATGTACAAGCTGTAACTATCCTCTGACGCATTAAGTCAATGCACACGTCAGCAAGGCGCGTGCAACATCTGGCTAATTGCATCGCTTATGACGTCGAGGACTAATTCCGCCTAGCTAAAGAACTGTATATACAGAACAGCCGTGATGGCTGTCTTGTCGGATGGTTGCCAAACGTAAACCCTCCTATCCGAAGACTATAAACATCTTCAAAAGTCTAAACACAGTAGTTCCGTAGTATAGCGGCTGTTAGGTGGCTGTGGAATTTCGCAACGAAACTTTGCGTAAGTGAATATTTAGTCATACATCAGCGTCACTTCTGTAGTAAACGAACCTGACCACGTTAAGGTAGTCGATACACGTACCACCAATGCCAGACTACCATTCAGAGAAGTTATATTTTTCCAAACTTCTGTTAACGACTAACTTGCGAGGGAGAGGTAGTGACATGTGCGTACGAAACTGGTTGTTTCGGCGTCTTTACACCCTTCTGTTCTGGATCCATGTGATTCTCGCACATGGCCGGAAACGCTATGGGACATGGCACCGGAGCAATCCCTGCTGGCAATTAGTACCTGGATAGTGATGAAACTGATGAGGAACCTTTTTATCGAGCAATTTCACAATCGAGGCGATTTGTCTCTCTAGTTCATTCTTTTACTCGTTAGGTTCGACTGTATGCATGCTTAAACTTGTTGCACTCGTTCAGTCTATTCGACGGATATACACGCTGAGTGCTGGACAGAAGGTGGCATTTCTTCATGTGTTTGGCTGAGGTATGTTCGTCTGAACACCCTTGGTCGTAATTGAGGAAAGTGAACAGTTCATACTTGATGCACGGGGAAATGATATCCGTGGGGCGAATTTCGTTTATATTTTAGAGTTACGCCTTATGATACCCATATATAAATCGTAAAACGGGCTGAAAAGGCATTATGAATCCTCTATAGAGTGTTACTTGTTTTATTTTGGATTGAGAAAACAAGTGATCCTCGCTGTTCCAGCTGCCACTTTAGGCCACTGCCATTAGACCTCTTTCATGTCATGACGCTCAGTTGTTGTATCTGCGATGTTGCGATAGGAACTATTCCTTATTGAGCTACTTGAAAGCGTTTTCTGGGATGTAACCTACACTAAAAGGGGGGTTTCCATCACAATAAGGGGCAATTTAGTTAACACGTTGTTGCAAACTCTTTCGGTTTTTCGACCGGGACATTCATTTTCGCTGACGTGGGACTCATTTGCATTTTTGTTGCAAAATGAGCAAACTAAATATAACTCACATTCAGAACCAAGTGAAAAGGGTTAACTATAAGTGTTTCGAAGGATTGAGCTTGTGAATCTCTGATCCGCACTCGCTTTTTAAGACTGATTTATTCCCAAAGGGAGTGCCCCTCGGTTGGGAACCACTGATGTAATTTACAGGGTTCCATAAACCTCGAGAACCGCTATTCAGCTGCCGAGCTCGGTTCCTTTTTCAGATTGTTTTGGTGCCTATTCCGCGGTCATTCAACAGTACCGTTTCTTTAGGGATTCGAAACGCCCTTCAGTGAACTCGTATGCTACTATGTTGAATTGTGTACCTTTAGAGTTCGAATGTTGCGTTTAGATAAAAACGTAGCTTTTTTGCATCAACGCTCTATTATTTTGCTTCCTCGTAGACAAGATACGTGAGTTCTGTGTACTTTGAGTTTGCCGTGGATTCATTCTCAAATGATGAATGGTGTTTTGATAAAAGTACATTTTTAATAATGTGACGTGTCAGTATGCAATCATTATGTGAATGATGAGGTGATTACTTTCTCAGGAGTTTCCAAAAACCGTGGCTGGCTAATGGAGAACTGTTCGATTAAAAGGTTGCACCACATTCGTATTTGCATAAACTACAGCAATACCCGGTAAAACTTAGCCACATAGGACCCTATGTCCCTATTAGGGCTACCTAGCCCGAGAAACATAACATGACCCCTCGGTTAGTCATTACCCCGAACGATTCACACAGCTGGTTAATCTCAGTTAGGCTCAAAATTCGATTTATATTATCTATGGACTTATTGGGATTTTTCAGGTGAGGTTTTACAAACATTTGTTATGTTCCCAAGCATTTTAAAGCGACAGTTTGCGGATGGTTTCCAACATTTCCCTTAAGGCTCCTGATGGCCTGGTGGTTCAGACGCACTTAGTAACCGGAAAATTCGTGGCTTTTTCGAGTTTTGGATAACCTTTCAGTATACCAGCCCTTGTATATCCTTCACATTTCGCCGTAGCTAGTTGCTGAACTTGTTTTACAGTTGAACTTTTATTATTTTTTATAGCTTTTTTCCCGGTTGCTTATCTGTTTTTAGGAGCCTAGTCCAATTCCAAACCCATGGGTTCGTACTTAACAGATCCTTCGCGAAGATCCATCTATATAAGCCAAGAATTGCTGGCTGTTCACTAGTAGTCAACTGATTGCTTAGGTAGATCAGCATACACTGAAAACCAGTTCACTTACCAACAGCAATTCACTTTTGGACAGAAAGCACACAAGACCGAACGAAATAGTCGTCTGCTTTCGGTATCTTCTCCGAAGGAGGTTTACTCTTTTTGGCTGCCCGAAAATCTGATACACCGGCAACAGAGCATGTTGCTTACTTCTTCCTGTGGCCATCTATCTCGTTGGAAATCTTTTGTACCCCGACCTCATTCGCCCCGTCAATTTCTCTCCGAACCGCATCATCTCACTAACTACCACTATTTGCCATTCTAATTTCGCAATGCCGGTCCACTTCATCGGTGGCCTCATCCCTGGACTCCTTCTTGTCTTTTTTAGTCTCCTAACATGCACCTCCAAATTAAGCCGGCGGATTTGTACTGACTCACTTATAGTCGCGTCGGTAATCAACGAACATTCTGCAATCTTGTTGAATCCCATAGATCTGTCCGTGGCTTTATGGTTAGCTTTATGTTTACAACATACAGATTATTAGGACGGTCAGGCACACCACCGTCCCTATCGAACACTATTTTTTTAGAAGCTGATTTGTGTGCAGTCTCAGTTTATCCGCTGAAGATTCACATGTTGGTCAAATTAGAACAACTTAAACGGAGCATGACTGAAGCTGCAGTTGTGTCATTCTGAATTGGCCTCCGAGATGCATGCAGTCACGGTCTGAGATCATGATGCTAGATTTTGCTTAGCTAGCTCTGGTAAAATAGGATAGTATAAAGACTAATATTAAAACATTATTTCAATTCAAGATCCAACACTGTCGGTGCTGGGTTGAGGTAACCCCGCGAAGCCGGGTCACGTACTTATATCTCCCTCCGTTAGTGGTTCTCGTCAAGAGAAATCTGTCCATCTAACTGGTTGGTTAACTATTATACTCTCAGGAGGCACTACTGCGCTTAGTACTCCCGGATAGCACTCATTTAATACGCATCTCAAAAGGTTCTCGTTTAGGGCACCTCATTTTTGTTGTATCAAGCGGACTCACTTTGGTCCAGCTATTTTTGTTTGTTTGTTTGTTTTTCGGCGGTCGGGATGGCCCAAGTGGTAAGAGCGCGAATTTACTGACCGGTAGGTTCGTGGTTCGAACCCGACCTCCACCTCTCGACTTCCGCTGTCTAGGCTTGGGTAACCTGGCAGTATCCCAGCCCTCATGCAACCTTCGAGTGACATGGCAGTTAGGCACCGAAAGGGTGCTACAGCTGGACGACGGTCGGTTTACCAGGGTTTCATGATGACCAACACAGCATCTATGCTGATACTCTCATTCTTGAGTTTCCGCTTCTCCATATATGGCTGGTTTGGGCCAAGAGACGAGTATCTTGAATTGTTGTTTACTGAATGTTTATCTTGTTGGACCCGAACGATTTTAACAACCCTTTGATTACCAGTTGGCGAACTTAATAGACCACAGACGCTATATTGGTTCTTACTAACAGCTTACTGTTACTGCAGTTTCACACTCGACTTCCATCAGTTTACCCGTGATCCTATTATTCCGACTTGGTTCCATATATTACCTGGATGAGGTGTTGTTTTCGTTCTTTATCGATTTCCTAGCGTACTGTCGTTTCATTGTCACATGTTGAAGGTTCTTATTCATTAGTTGCGTACACTGTGTGCCACCTTAATCCGTTCACCTTAAAGAACTACGCAACCGTACTTGTGCACTGAACACCAATGCTGTCCAAGTACCGTGAGCTATTCTGGCTACTTCATTTGGAGTATTTGGTTTATCGGTTAGCCCACTTTTGTTTTGATCTACCTGGCATCTTGTATGCGGTGTGTGAAATTCCAGGGCTTCACTCTGTTGTTGTATAGTTCAAGGCCATATATTTGCACCGCTACTAGGAACTAGTCACGCAAAAAGTGTGTTCCATGCTCTTAGTACGGTTACGGTGAATATGTAGTGGCATTTTCCTGGTAATAAGTATTATGGGATCGAATATACCCTCATCTTACTGCTAAGTACACGTTAGGTTTCTCCGCTATGTTGTCTCTGTTTAATTTTGTCACTGATTACTACGCTTACCTCTTCCTTGAGTTTCCTCTCCTTTCGCACAGCTTTGCACACGTTTTTCTCTTCTCGTGTTCAGCCCTGCTCGACCTGCCTATTTTCTACCGCACTGCATGTCGGTTTATGATTCCTTATTCTCAGTCATGTGTCGTACAGTCAATTTATTTTCCTCGATAATTTCCTCCCACGATGTCTTTCGACAACTGTTCACTACCTCGATTGGTTTATATTCGCTCGACATCTTTCATTTGTGATTGGTACCATCCATAGGGTAATTTCACATTACACAAATCTATTTTACTGTAAGCGTTCATCCCATTTTTTCGCGTTATTTGGTATGGATCCTCACTTAACCATACTCCCTCCTCTCTTCCTGTTCTCTCTCTACAGTACATACATTGACAAACCTTTGGACAGCTATTTTGTATGGGAAGAACCTTCCAGACAAGATATCCTGTTTATGAAACAAGTAAGCAGTTGGCTGCTCGAGGCTTTGTTTCCAATCCTAATTTGTGTAAACCTTCTTGGGTACATTGGACGTTTGCAGGTAGCAACCGATTTTCGCTTTCTTCATTATCCGATTGGGGACACTTAATCTGGCAGAATGTACCGTAGACTTCAGCTATCGTTCGAGAGCTAACGAATATGGACTTAACTACTCAAATTTATTCTTATACAAACATTTTTTACCATGCATTTTCATGTCTTGTTTGAGGGATGGTTGTCGTGCTGTAGTCAGTTTTGGCACAGTTTCCCAATTATCCGTCCTCTGTATTGTAGTATTAAACACCCACTTCCACTCGGTTCCAAATGGAATTACTGATTCCGCACTAGTTTAACTGAAGTTTCAAAGCGCTCCTGATGCCCTGAAAACGGAAGTAACTGGACATCCACACAAGCACTGAAGAATTCGCCTTTGTTGATCGATCACTGTTGGACTTCGCACTGATGTTCGGTTGTACACACTGCAGCCTACTCAGATTTCTGGCCCCACAAGTTTCATAGTTCATAGTTTGACTCTTTGTGTCCTCAGACAATTGCACTCGTTATTTTCAGTTCCTAATTCTTTCTAACCCCAGACCGGTGTGTTATTCACGGAAAATATTTATCATCAACTTTTGGACTCGAGCAATAAGGTGGATTGCTTGGAACACTTGTTCTGTACAGTTGGATTGGTCGCCCTCGAGATGGGTGCCGATCAAGTAAGTGCCAGGTTTTGCCTTTTTCCCTGGAGTATGCATCTGATGCGCACTTAGCACGTACAATCTGGTTTGATCATGCCAGCATGACCACGTACATCACATCGTGCCCACCATCGTTGCCGACGGGCTGGATGATCCGATACTGCACGTGTGAAGGAAGCTTCGAAAAGGCACCTGATAAATAAACTAGGTTTGATCTGGGTGCATCTGTAAAGCAGTCCATTGACTATCCAGACCTCGGATTCTAATTCCCACTGGCCTTTAATAAGCTTTCAGCTTTTTTTAGCGTGAGTCTCTACCAAGTACTAGCCAATTATAGCTGTAGTTACGAATGTCAACATTTATGGAGAGCGGTGCAAAAATGGGAATTCCCTTTTTTGGTGGAAGGTGTCGAGAGTACATGCGATCACCCCAGAATCCAAGTTCCCAGTTGTAATCAGATTTGTCAACCGGAGCGAATCTGGCATGCCACCAACTACGATATCCCGCAGGAAGGCTGAACTGAGTCACCAAAGCTTTCACTCAGCTGCTTGACCTACCTGTCTCGATTTCACGTTTCTGATTAGTTGGAAACTACGCCTTTCATTACAGTTCCTCATTTGTTGGGCCTAGATTTGAACGTATCTAATGGTAAGATCCATTTTCCTCACACCGGGCTCACGGATTAACAACCAGCTGAAAATGATTGCTGCCAGAGTTGGCCCATAAAGTTTTTACAGCATATGGTGGATTCTGGACTTACTTGCCTCAGCTTTCTATACATCGCTGAACACACGGTAGACTATGGCCACCATTTTCGGAAGGTTATTCTGGAGATAGTGGGCGCAAAGGTAATTAACCTGAAACTTATGACCTCGTAAGGGGAATACCACGAAACCTATAGCGCTCAGAACAAGTAAAGCCTGAAATTACAACCACAGTCGGTGATGGTGGACTCATCTGTCGTCTCGAGGGTCACAGGCCCAGTTCAAGTGAGTGCGCCCAATGATGTCAACAAGGTTCTGTCACTCGCCAACGAATCAGTGGTTGAAGTTCCGTTATTTCATGATAGACGAATTCACAACGGTCGACTCCGATTGATGTACATTCGTTCGGAGCTCAAATATAATCTCTGTAAGGCTTGCCGCATGTTGCTTGAGTTTTCAATTGAAAGTGACGGATATTAGAAAGTTCAACTACATGAATAATTCCGACATTATAGGGGCTCATCGGATGAAGGATAAACATTTATATATTGAAGGCTTAACCATCGTTGATCAGACCTGTTTAATCAGTGACATTTCAGTTCAGTTCACCCTCGCATTCTAATGACCTACTACCGGGGTTCGTTTTCTGCTATCTCAAATCTTTCCTCTCACTGTTTTAGGTTATTAGTGAACTTTTCCGACTGACTTTGGCCGTGCAGGAGAAGATATGCGACGAACCGCCAGTCCTTCCTCTGCCACACAGATGCGCTCTACATGCACTATTGGCCGGTGCCATCTCACTACTAGTTCAACTGGCCGATCTACCGGATCTGCGAACTCATGTCAAAGAGGTAAGTTTTTTGTCCTTCAGTGTATTTCACGAAGTTGTCGCTGCACATGTCAACCGCAAGCACAGCTTTCATTTTCCGCAAACCGACTCAAGCCTCAACGCACCAAACAGTTCCTAATGTAATGTAATTTTTACGTCTGCTGTTCCGGTTATGTTACCCATCTGAGCAAGATGCCATCAGACAAACCATTTCCCGCCACTAGTTCAAACTTCATGTCCTGCGCCTACTCTGGTTAAACCTAAAGCATACATTGCTTATCCATAACACATCCGTGGTTAGTGTGTTCCAATATTCGTGAATGTTTTGTAAGCTACTCGGGCCCTGTTTATTAGGACTAATGCACATTTGCCAGCCGAAGTCAAATTTGGAGTAGAGATTGCCAACCTCACCAGTCAGGACCGGTTGTCCCAGCCTTTGTTGATGACCCCAACCGTCAGTTAGTTACACTGTCACTTGAAGACATGTGTACTCGCCTTCAGCTGTGCTCAACACGGAACATCCTGTGAATCGAGAAACTGTCTTCTATGTTGTTTGCTGCCTTCCACCAGAGGTCAATACCAGTTTGGCAGTATATATTAGCCGCCACCAAGGGAGCCCCTTTTAGGTTGTTGAAACGCAGCCTGTGTTCACGAAGGAAACGTACACCAGTGCTTGCGTTACATTGGCCTTCGGTCGCTAGTCGAACAAGCCATTCTATTGGCTGCTGAAGCTTCGACACAAGCCATTTGTGAGTCAATCCACTTTATGCATGCGTCTCCGTCAGCTTCACATTAGTTTAGATGTATTGAAAACTAGTGTTTGCCGTTTCCATTCAACCAGTATTCACCAGTGTAAAATAAAATTGATTCGAGCCAGTATGTTGATTTGTTCCGGCAACCCAACTTTACATGACCTTTACCGCACTTTTTGGGTCTAAACATTCTCTCAGGGTAAAAGTCGTCTAAAAAATAGACGGACACTGTTTTTTTGGTGTTTTGGTTAGTCGAATCAGCAGCCATGACGACTAGGCTGGTAGATGTCGGGCTGACCTCACCGGGTCACTCGGTGAGCTAGCGTAACAACTCTGTGTATCCTAGTCTTGCAAGTTACAGTTACTGGTACAGTGCTCTTGACTATGTTATTACGATCGAGGTCGGCCACATTATCTGGCTTTTATTCGTCTGTCAATTGGCATGGCGACAAATCAATGATGAATGTGCACCTTACTCTGTCTCTGTTCACTTTTTGTCCCAAAAATGAGTGGAAACTGCATGTTGGTAGTGGTAAATAGGAGGACCAACGTGCCACAAAAAGTCACTGGTGTGGTTTGGATGTCATCCAACAAGCGAAAACCAAACATCATTGGAGAAAATATCGTGACTATCTGTCCTGGAAGGAAAATTAATGATATTGAAATTTCGGAAGTATCGGTAGCACTTGGTTCCTAATGATTGGTAAGTTTCATTGATAACCGAAATAATCAGTCGTTATTGATAAGCACCAAGTGCCTGGCCGGCACTGGGCACATGTGGACATTGGTTTCAAATCCACCCCAAGTGTCACAGGAAATATACTCTTTCAAGGACGTGATGTTAGGTCGATGTTCCCCAAGGCAGTAAGGTGACTGGTGAAAGAAACGGCATCCGCGGGTCTATAGCATTTCAAAAATAGACGATTGAGATTTGCATGTTAAGGGGCAGTAGAGATACACAGTGTGTAGGAAACGATCTGGTCGCAGCGAACATCTGAAAGAAGGGCACCGTAGCACAAAGCATTAACCTCACCTTAACCAGGCGTACGATCAGCTAGAGTATCCGCCTCTGTGAGATGGCTTGTGGCGGTTCACCTCTACCCGCTTCCCTGATTCTGTACTGTACGCGGTAATTCGTACGGTTTTGTGTGAGCTTCATCTGCACTTACCTTTCTAGTGAGTTGCGTCCTTCCATTCAATCAGCATACCCGTATGGACGCCAGCCCTTGTGTCGGAATGTTGTTCACATGTAGTACCATCAGTCAAGACATAAACGACACTCATTTTGTCTCTCTCAAAATCAACCGATTCGATTGTATGGAACGGTTAACTGTGATTTAATTCGGGGTCCTTGTGGATAGTGTTTCTCGTTGCCATTGAAAACCTTTTGGTGTGTTCGATCTTTTTACTTTGCTGATTGGATTCCATAGAATTAGTGAAACAGAGCTCGCAGGCTGTGTTGATGTTGCGCATGGTTCGAGTGTGAGCGTATCGTTTGTCTAGGCCGTTTATCAATGGCTACGTGCACAATTCCAAAGTCCCTCCCCACGTTGGTAGCTGTTAGGGCACCTCGGAAACTGTTATATCATTTTGTCCACGTTTAATATGGACGGTAATTTTAGAATTAGAAGTTCTGCACAACCCATACAAATTAAGGGGCTTAAACGGAAACAGTCGATACATCATAGGTCGTCATTAAAACGAGGATTTTCTCGTTTCAAGTAAGTGTATTGTGTTGGTTCGGAATCAGAAATGACCTGCGCAAGCGCACAAAAAACATCGTGCTTCTCTGCCACAATCACCCTGCATGCACATAACTTTTTTCCGCCAAGTACTACTTTCGCCGTTCGGATAATATGACTATCGTACTCGTCAGTATAAGAATGATAGAGCGCCATCTCCAGGAGCGTGGTCCTGTCATCGTAAAGAAATTGACTGCGCAAACGCAGAATAATTTAAGAACGTGGTGGTTACCCAGTGGAACTAAGTTACAGAACAGCAAACATTAGCATACCCCACACGATGACCGTACACGGAGGACTGTTAGATAGGGAGGTCACCCTATTCCGTTCTTAATGTTCCCGCACGTTCTGCCACTTTTAACTTCACACCGGCTATGTCCTTACCTAGTCGGTCTCAGGCAATATACCAGGAGTGACGTAACGGGGTTGTGTTTTGAATACTTCTGACGTATGTTAAGCCAGTAGCTCCCATATTTGTGAACGCGCAGCTGTTTACTTATTGGATAGAAGACCTGAGATACAAACAACTAAATTGTCCACAAGCTCCTTTCGATAAATTTTTCGGCGGATAATGGGGCGTGGTTCGATCATATCGCTGTTGGCGTCGGTAATAAGTATTCCTCAGCATGTGGTCTCGTTATTATTCCACCCTCGTTTTCATACTTGCCAAAATTGATCTTCTAGTCTACCTTTCTAGTCGCATTGAAACGGTCAAAAAGGTATTCACTTTGGAACGAAAAGTGCCTGGTTCAAATGAACCACGGATTGTGCCGTTTCACTCTTGGAATCTCATGCTGACAGTTCGGTCGCTAGTGTTGATCTGGCGTTTGCCCGAGGGTTGCAGTCTGGCATCATGACACCGGAGCAAATCCTTCACTCTTCCAATACATTTCTACAATAATGAAATTTTGTCTCCCGACGCTGTCGTAAGGTAGCCCATCATGTGCCCTCCAACCGAAAGCCATACCATCAAAGTCGGAAAGATGCAGCGTCTGTTTACTCGCTGGGTCGTGGAAGAATCTGTACAAAGGAGCAGTCTAGATGCAGATGTTGGTTCGAACCACGGACCTTCAAGTCAATAAATTCGCGGTTTAACCACTGAGGTCTTCGTCGTAATCTCGTTTTAACGGAGCTCGACAAGTGTCCCCGTCGCCTGGAATACACCGTCTTCGAGCACCTAAGTCGAGATCATAATCAAGGACTGACCAAAATCCTTTGGTATACACTTTGCACTCATGCAGTCATTGATCACGCCACTTACAATCCTGGAAAAGACACTCAAAGTTGTGGAACGTTTTTACGTACCTTGGAAGTTGTATTATTTCTTACTGTAGTGTGACAGACGAAGTCGATGCAGGGATCTGCAAGGTTCGCGTTTGCTTATTTGAGACACTTATGACGTTAAAGCAATATATCCTTGAGTCTCAAGGGACGGGTGTATTAGGCTACAGTGCGGGCTGTTTTTTGTAAGGCTGTGGGCCTTGATCTATTCGAACAGCGGAACTGAGAAATCTTCAGGTGTTCGGCAATCGTTGTCTCAGGACCATAGCTCGTGTGGGTTGGTATCAGCGAATCCGCTTCGAGGTAATTAGAAAGCGAGTTTTCGGTTGTGCAACGGGGACTTCCATTGATGTGTCCAGCGGCAGAAGCCGAACCATCGTTTGCCAAAGAGAGTGCTGTTTTCTATGTCCACTTCAGAGTGATGAAAGCAGAGAGGTGGCCCACCCTTGAGTTGGCAGAGGTGTATGAGACAGATTAAGAAATGTCTGGGTATTGTCGGTGTTACTCGCCTTGTAGGATGGACACCGCGATATCCCCTCCATCTGGTTGGAGCGCTGCAAGATATGGCTGCTAATCGATGTCAATGGCGTTCGTGTTGTCAGTTTCTATTCAGATTGTTTGAGTGTATGTCTGAAGGTGTAGGCACTTCGGAATGAGTGTAGCACCTTTATTCATTTCTTCGCAACGCGCCGTCGATGGATGATGATGATGATGATGATGATGATGATGACGATGATGATGATGATGATTTGAAATAAGTCATGGTTGTACGGCAGCGAAGCATCGGTATTGAGCACTGATATCATTCTGTCCAAGATGATGTTGATCAAGCCGGATCTGATCGCTGTTTTGAGCGCGGAGCAACTCTGATAAACCTTAACATGGTCTCGGATGGGCGCGCGGTATTTGTGTGGAATGAGAAGAAGCAGAGATATGGTGCTGATAATCGTCCCCTCAACTTCATTTCAGCCGGATGATTTTTGGGTTCATCAACCGATGATCATTTCATATCGGGGGATCTGCTTTTCTCAATCTGCCAGCGGTGTTGTTGGACTGGAACTTTCTAAGATAGCAGTCATTGAATTGTGTTTGCTGACCATTTTGGGTTGTACGTACTGCCGACGCTTTTGTACAAGGCGCTGGGTGTCCATTCTTACCATGTGCTCTTACAACTGACTCAGTATGACGGACACCTTGTGCCTGTCGTACGCCTTGAAAGGCGTTTAGCATTGTTTTTTTCTTTTTTCCAATTGCTGGTCTTCACACGCGTGTTTCCATACGAAACATGCGTACATTTGTCGGCTTAATCTTATCTGACTGGAACTGTTGGTGGAACGCTTCCCTCGTTTTACTCAATATTCTCCCATACTCCTTGTTTATCGTCCGGGTTTGCTTTTTTTTAATGTTTTTGACCGTTCTCCAAAAATGAACGATGATAATAGTAATAATGGTAAACCGGCACTCACCTGATACAGTGTGTTTAGGCTTTTAAGCCAAATACTGGTTGAGGACCCGTCTGTGCCGTTTTGCCACATGTAGGCTGTCAGTGGTGCGACCACTGTTGACGGCCGAATCCGATTTGGGTCTCAGCCGCTGAGTTGAAGTGATGCGAAATGTATGCTGCGTCTGTTCAACATGTTAGTGACACTGCGTCGTACCCGGTATATGGGACTCTTCATTCACGCCATCAGGTCTATTCCAACCTGTTTTTTTATCGACCGGTGTCATTTGTCCATCTGCCTGCACACTATTTTGTCCGTGATTATGCTTGGCATGATGTTGATGAATTGCTATGGTGAGTTCGTGTGTTTTTGCACGTATGTGTAGGCTGTTTAGACTCGCTTCGTGTGATATGTCTATTCCGTTTATTGCGAGATAGTGCAGCTCCGATAGCATTATTTTTTTCACTCTGAAATGCTATTCTTTTCCAACCGTTTCATGCTCTTTCACCCTTGATTGCATTTGGGAATTCAGCCATTTCATTCAATGGATAAACGGGAGCGTTCTTCAGTCAAAACTGTTGCCGTAGGCCTTTTGTTGCATCCCGTTTGGTTTGATTAATATATATCAAATGAGTTATTCGGTTAAGTCTTTCTCAGTCGGTTGATGAAACCATCACAGCAGGGATGCAGCCCTGCTGGATGTAAATTAGAGATAACTTGAACAGTAAAGTAGACGGGTTTGAGGAAAGTTCGCCTGAAAGTACAGTCTGTTGTAGGTCGTCATCTTGAGTGTAGTCACAGCTCCGCGCTACACAGATCTACATTGAAAACGAATGGGCGAGATGTTTCTGTACGATGACAGTACACAGACTTCTCTTGCGCACTTTGGGTTTATTTTCTTGAGCTCCATTTGCACACGTTGTGAAACTTAATACACTGTTAAACCGGCACGATGCCAAGCATTAGTCGGTTGACTGAGAGTGACATACTAACCTGTGGTTTCGTTTAGTCGTGGTCACCGCATTAAACGATGTTCTTTCCGGTGCACTTTTCCAAACTTTGAAAAAGGCGGAAAGAACAGGAAGCGTGAGGTGAAGCAGTTTTCCAGTTGGGGGATTCTCAGTAGTAGTAAGATGCTAGTTAAGGAACATCCAGAGATTGTACACAGTCTTGGAACGAGAATGATTCAAAGATGCAGGACCTCGAAATCACGGAATATCGTCAAACGCGGTATTACAATGTCGCATTTGGTAATAGTTATTGTTCACAGTCACTCGGTTCGTGTTGACAAATTGTGGGAAAACAGAACAGACAATCGTTTAAACGAAGCTGATAAATTTTCGCGTAATATTCAGTACAGTGAATAATGAATGGATCATAAAATTCTGTGAATATCGGTTAAGGTCGTTCTCGAGAGAATCATTATTAGGGTCTGCGCCCATCTTCTGAAGCCAGTGTTGGGCTGTCGAAGAGTTTTCAGCAACCTTGTGAGTAGTTTCCTTCATGAAGATTGATTCGTACCCTATTTACTTGGCCTGACGAAGCTTTTGTATCAAAAGCGAAACGTTGCCCAGCAATAAATCTACTGATTTTCACTAAACGCTTCCGAAAGTTGATTTTTCTTCAAAGGAACAATCAAGCCAGAGAAGATGATTTCGTATTGTCTTCCTGATTGTACGTCTGTCACCATAGGTCTCTCCATACGGCCCCAGTCCAGAAAATGCCTTTTGTCCCCCATACTGAACAGAATTAGTTCCTTACGAAAAAAATTACTGACTACAATTTGTGACTTCACTATTTTGCCAAAGGAACCGCATCATGCATGCTACAGAACAGTGTCTATGTGGTTTATGCTCATTTTTTGTGGTTCGGTGTCTTTGCTAGCGGGCTGGTACCGCCAGTATTGATTAATACAGCAGCATGAGTGTTTTATGAATATCAGATAGAGAATGGCATAACTTGACGGAATGACACATACCATGTTTGATGAATTTTACGACTGCTGTGTTATCCATAGTGCTTTGTGTCCAAACTTTGCATATGGTGTTTAAAAAGACTCTCTGCGAAGGTACAAAACATAAGATAGCGGCAGACGAAGTGCACTTTAAAGATTGGAGCATATCAGTGTGGGTCTTGACAAGAACAGGGGCCGCAGAATTCCTTCAGCTTACATGCTTACAGTTTGCTCGTGCGCACAGAGTACCCTGGGAGTGAGTACCTGCACAATACATGATTAACCTTTAGTAACCACGACTACAGATGAACCTGAATAAATGTTCTTTGGAGGTCTCCGCTTTGTCCGCAAGTATCACCCCTCGATAGAGTTCATTGTTTGTTCTCTTTTACTTGTGGTCCCAGGAGGTAGAGTGCATCCGTTTCAAACCCTAACCTCACACCCCGACCCGCTTGTATCTATACAACCACAGAATGAATCTGACTTCCCCTATCTCAAATTTTATCTCGACTCGTTGTCCGAAAATATCTTAATGAAGCCTCCATGGCACGTGCAAATGAATACCCATCTGATGCGTCAGCTTTGGCTTAATGGTAAGACAGTTTTACTCATCAAGCAAAGGCATCCCAATGAAAATGGCTGCTGCACGTGTAGTCATCCATTGGCTCCTCAAACTGCTGATTTTACCCGCTTTGCTGTTAAGCTATTCCATAGCACCGTGAGCTCGGCCGACGACTTAGAACATATCGTTTCAAGATTCCTCACTTGACTAACTACCTCTCGTTCAATTGAAGATTAAACGAACTACCACTATAATAGGGGCAAAAAGTAAAAAGTGGTTCAATTCATGTCACTATTAGATGCAGTTTAAAAATGCTTCAATGTTTCATCACAGACAAAGAAAACTTATCAGGAAGGTCAGCTTCCTGAAAGTAGCCACCGAATGCCCGAAATCTACCGAGACTCTCAGCTCCTCTAGATGTTGACCAGACAGACGACACCCCCTCAACATGCAGCGCGTCATAGCCTTGTATAAAACCCAGACAGCGCGAGTCAGCGTTGATCAAGGTGAGACAACGCCCCTGCAGTACGCAGCACGTCACAGCCTCGTACCAAAGCCAGACCGTGTGCGTCAGCATTGGACCGAGTTCAGACTGTCCGTTGTACTTTTCGCACTCGCGCTCTCGCACCCGCTTGTTCGGAATGTAGCTGTTGCGTTCCCTTCTGTGAGTCTTTTTTCTCCGGTACTAGGCGCTGGAGCGGGTCAGCAGCAGATACCACGGATTGACGAATCAGCAGATACAAAACTCAATGTTTTCAGTTCCATCATTTGGTGGTATTGTGATGAAAGATCAGTGTGCCTCAGTTTTTTATGCTGTATAATAGGTTGTAGACATGTAGTTTTGTATGACAACGGCTTCCTAAGCTATGAAGCGTTCTAATGAAGTTCGACCATTAATACTGAACTGGGCTAGGCATCAGTGCGATTAGATGAGCTGTATGTATGAAAGATGTTTTCCCGTAAGTTTTGTGACTTGCGAGTACTGTCCACTTAGTTCGGGAGATCGAATGAGCAACAAACAAACAGTCAACGTATCATTTTAGCTGTGTTCCGCTAATATCGTCTCAAATGGTGTACAAAATGTCCATACTCCCAGCGGGGCATGTAGAAGAACACGATTGAATTTTTCGTTATTTTTACGCCAGCAGGCTGGGTTGCAGACCCATTGCCAAGTTTCAGCATCTATCCCGGACTGGTTGATGCTATTGACAGTATTTCCTCTTAGGCTAAAAAGACTACAATAAGTAACCATTTCGCTTATCCACAACACTGATACCCTGGTAAGACGAACAAAAGCGTGGGAAACAGTGGGTGAGTTTGTATCAAACGTTAGATAGGTTTGTATTGAAAATTACCACATTCCTTTGGCCAGCTGTGCAAGACGAGGAAGATTAGTAGTTTTTCGCCTCTCAACAGGAAACATCCATAGTTGAGATGTGTCCTCATTAATGGAGATGTTGTGCTTCTTAGTTGGATCGCGTAAGTTCTGTCGCCTCTAAACGCTGTAGTACCTCAGGGTCATTCCAGTAATCTATGTCTTGCCCAATCTTGAAAAAACCGAGTGAATTTGTTTGCACAAGAGGAGCTGTGTTACTGTGAAGGGAACGAATTCCGCCTCCACACTGTCTTGTTGAAGGTGCGGTTAGTACAGTGGGGGCCGTCGGGTCGTTAGAACGCCGTATCCAGGATGATATCTTGGTAGGCCCGTTCAACCATTTTTGAGCAATTTTTATCATGCGTGTCTCTCAAGTGGACTAGTAAAACACTTTCCAGCTGAGTTACTCCTTGGTGATTCACTTTGTGGTGAACCGATTGTCTGCGTTAAGAACTTTCCATTCATTAGTGGTTCTGCTGTGATCCTGGTCAATGTATACACTGAGTACCATGTAAATACCAGAGCCGGGCCACTCTAGTGTGATTGGAGAATAATCGATACCTTGTTAATGTCTTGAATTTTTTCCGTGTGAAGTACCAGTGGGCTTTTTCAAGTGTTTCTCTGTTGTATATCGGTACCGTGTGACCAGTGCACATGTTCTTTGCAAAATTGATCTTCAACGTGGCGTATCTTATATCAACGTAAGAATTGGAATATTCAAAGCGAAAGTGTATCCGATACTAATCGTGTTTAGCTATTTATCTAGTCTCTGTTAAATTGGTAACTGGCGTTCCTTTCTCAGAATGGTCTCTTGTGCAACCAGAGGCTACGTCATCAACCTTTTTGGTTTGCTGTGATTGTTTATTGCCGTTTCGGATAGGTATCGAGTTATTAAGCATCCTGGGTTCTTGTTTCTTTGCCTTCAGTTCATATTGCAGCTTTGTCGTGTTCCGTTGCGTGGCACTGTGCGCGTATCCTGGGCTAATGTATCAATCAATCCAATTTGATCCAAATCACGAATCAGCTGTTGTGGTAGAATGGTGTTTCAGCAGTGGCTAGTGTGACAGTAAATCAGTAAATCTGGGTCAGGTGCCTAACCTGTTTACCTCGTAATATTTCCTCTCGGAGGTTGAACCGGTCATTTTTGGGACGGAAATTCCCCGATTCTAGAAGAATAGCTGTCAAACAAAATTTTCCCTCCGAAGTTGTCCTCGAAGGGGAATCTTCACCTTCGAGGAGAGAGTACTGCACTACACATACACGCACTTGCCCTGATGGTTTGCTGTGAGTCTATTCGATTGGCGAACTCAGTATTTTGTTGGTTTCTGGTGAAGCGGACGCTGTCAACCTATATAAGCATATATAGTATGTGCAATCGTCGCGTTAAAACCATGTGCCACCGATGCCATTATGTGCTTTTTGACCTCTGAGTGTGTACGCGCACACGTGCTGGTAGCGTTATTAATGGTTATAATATAAGTCACTGACCAGAGAAGTGTCGGTTAAACGCGTGAATGACTGTGGTTGTTAGTGCTGATAGTATCGACCCGTGATTGAAGACTTATTAGGGCGGGGTCTTACGGTAAGGAATCCTGCTGTCGTTTAACCAAGGTCGGTGGTTTCTTTTACGTCGACTGTCACAAACGCATTTAGTATTTTTCACGAACATTGTTTACGTTGATATGCTGTCGGTGCAACTGATAACGTTGGAGGCGGTATTAATCTTCTTTGAGACTCCCCTGTTAATCCTGATGCTGTGTCGAGGGCACTAATTTTGTAGCGAGTGGTAGAGAAATCTCATGCCATGAATGAATCCGTGCTCGGATCGATCTGATCCCTAAAATTTTTACTTTAGTTACCTTACGGGTCTCCGAGGACTCGGTAGCAGGCTAGTAACTGTTTATGTAGGACAGAGATTTCGTAGGCATCAGTGTGTAATTCAACGGGCTAGTAATTCGGTAAAAAGGTTAACGTGGGCAGAATGTGAACCGCAACTCAATATCGATGTGATAAGTAATAGTTGTTAGCCGTTGCGCAGCTACTCAATCGGAACAGCCCGGGATATAGCGCGGTTGAGGGTCCAGCTAAACGGCCATAGAATTGTTGCCACGACGTATTTTTGGCCGTTGGGACGCCTTTTCACTGTGGTGGTTTGTTTAATGAGTGTTTCGCCTAATTGCCGTTTGCTGCTTGCAGCGATGAACATATCGTATCGGTGACATAAGCGGGTAGTACGAATGAGCAGTCGGTTTAAGGCGTTCCCACGGGTATTTCGGCACCATGTGTAAAGTTTATCATTTTCGCTCCAGTGAACTAAGGCTTAATACTGTGCCCAGAGATTTCGTCATCTGACGAGAAGTTTGAGGAGACCGATTTAAACACGAAAAATTCTAATCATTAATGCTAGGGGTCTGTAGTGGAACCAAGTACGAAAACTGATTATTTTACTGTTGATTTCTCTCAACATGTGAGTGGTGGGTCTGGTTATCTTTTCCTTATAAACCTCACTGTCCACTGTTTTTCTCACTTCTTGAGGATGTAGTCCACTCTGTGATTTATACAAGAGTCTCCGCGCAGAACGATATCACATGCATGTCTGGTTGATCTTCGAAAACGAAACCCAGGTGTGGGTCACTATTTTCAGGGTACGAAGACGGGGTCACTCGGACGAAACTTCAGAAGTGAAACTATTATAAACAACCAACCTACTCATAGAAGGTTAATCTTGTTTAATTTTGTTGTGAAGACTTGCACCTTAACCCTTATGTGTGTTCTCCCTTTGTGTCACAGGTGATTGAGGCAAGAAAGGCTGAAGCACCATATCTTTTACCCAACGTTGCATTTAACCGATCGAACACGACAGAAAGGTGAGTTTCACGGTTCATCGCAGCTATGTTCCTGTCAAAGTTTCTCCAAACACTCGTCCTTCTCTATAAAAGTCCATTTGTTTACGATATTTGTCAGTGATCTTTGTAACAAAACTGAATGCAGCGCCTCCAAGCGAGATGGTCGCCTGTTGGAGTTATATGCTTTTGGAAGGTAACCTTTCGTTATTAGGTTGCAAAGGTATCGCAGTAGTTGCAGTTGGAACCACCAAGATAGCATGTCAGTTTGTAGCTATCAAACAATGAAGGAACTGACAATTGAGTTTACAAGCTCCCATCACCAGCCTACCACATTACTGTGACTTCTTCGCTTCACTAGTCGTACATTATTTATTCAATTCAATTATATACGGCCTGTCATCTTTTGTACGACTGTACATTGCTCCCGCAACCAGTTGAAAGCCTAAGTGGTAAAGTATTTAGTTCGTATCACTAGTGATTGCGTGTGTGCTAGTCTCGTATTCACAGAAAAACAGGAACAATGAGGCTTCGAAATGATCCGGTTCCGTAGAATTAATCCTTGTAACCCATATCATTATCTTTCTTATGTCCCCTACTCCTCTAACCTTTGTACTGTGGTCCCATGTCCCAGCTGCTCAAAATGTTATTTTCAAATAGTAGTAGTCCTCGGTAGAGTCTCAACACATGTCAACCACACTCGATATTCCTGACTGGGTGAACCGTGCTGACAGCATCTATTTGTATCTAATCGTAGTTTGAGGTAGCTCAGCGGTCAGGATGCCAACTTACCGACCAGAACTGTTGATTCGAACCCAACCCCGGTATCTCGACTGTTTCTGTCTAGGTTTGGGCCCCCTGGCATATCTCACTCCTCGTACTTTTTTCGTGGCAGCTCGGCATCGAAGGGTTGTTACAGCTGAACACTGGTTTTGTTATTATTATGTATCTAACCAGTGGATTATTCGTACACTTTTGACTCACTTCAACAACCTAATCATGTTGCGCACGTCTAGCCGCAGCACTTTGGTTCGCATTAATGTTTATGGTCAACTGTCAAATCATTTATTATCAAATTTCCAGTTCATGTGTTGGTGTAGTCCTGTTAGTTCGTACTACGTCGTATTATTCACGTTCTGATCCACTTTTTTCACAGTTGTTCTGTGTATCATTATGTATGTATTTGTGCGCCTTCGTACATTCGGCTACCTTGTTACTTTAGAGCGCAGTGGACTTACCGATTGCACGACGTGTCAGCACTCATGCAGTTCATTTTTCATGTTTGGTTACTTGGTAATCAATACCTTCGCAAGGTTGGGACAATCTTTTTGCGTTAATGTCTTTCGGATTCCCCGGTGGGGGGGGGGGGTTCTATACTAGCTGCTTCCTTTGTTTGGCCTCAGTCTCATGCAACTGATTGACCTCTTCCATCAGGCCACAATGCCTTTCAACACCAAGGGCTTTGGCGTGCACCATATGTCGTCGGCTTTTTAAAACAGAGTTCATATATTAACCGTAACAAACAAAATAGGAAAATAAAATCCAAACAATCGGATGTACTTTCAAGGATAGACCCTGCTGCCAGCTGGATGACGGTAAGACTGATCGCACGTACTATATTCGGAAAACGAAATTTTCCACCGACTATGGCTTCAGCGGAAAGCACCATTCTCTCCAAATATGAAATACGCACTCCTAAGTCTATCGGACAGCGTTTTGTTGTCATAAAGAAATTAGTCTTGAGTTTCCCTCCTTTGCTCAGCGTTTTCTAAAGCGATAACAAAAGACTGACCACCTGTGAGATGGTCGGTCTCGATAAGGAAAGCAGTAGAAGACCATTGCGTAGAAGCCAAATTTCACGCTACACCGTCTGTGAATCATTTGCATTTCATACTGCACTTGGGGATGCGATCTTAGAATCTCCAATTCATAACGAAAGTCTGCCCATTCTATGGATCTAAGAATGACAATTGATAATCGTCCTGCTGTAACACACTTTCGGTGCACAGCAGCCATTCCAGCCGAAGGAAGCACAAGGGATGAGATAATTCCAGGTTACGCAAGAGCAGTCGGGATATCGGGACTGAGTTCGAATCATGGATCTTCCGGTCAGTAATTTCGTGCCTTAACCACTGAGCTGTCCGGAGCTCTATGGATCTAATGGGAATAATGAACTGATTCCATATCAACTAGGTGGAGACCAAGCTAATCGACTGCAGAAACTGCGGACTGAATGGTTGATTTCAGTGGTTACTGCACATTATGACAAAGAATCAAATAGAACTCAAGGTGTGGGAAGTATTCAGTCTTATCATTCTCGATGTTCCTAAAATACCAAGTTATTCTAGACGAATGCGGAAGTGATAAGCTCTGCAGTATTTCACTCATGTACCACACATGTATTGCTTACGATTAACCTTATTCATATGGTCGTATAAAACAGCTGATTAGTCTGCGTTACCTAGCAATTGTTTAGTAAAATAGAAACATACGTCTGTTTACACACTAGGTAAATGGAATAAGTGGTTCGTTTGTGAGGTTCTCTCTGGGTCCTAAAGTTTCAGTGGACCGCCTGAGCGTGTTCCCTTCTGTGTAGTGGTCTCCTCAAACAACTATGTCATTATTTCTGACTGGAACTGAATGCCGTCAGTGCACACCGTGTGTCGCCACTACGTCATCTCCACAATGCACAACCATGGTTGACCTATGATACTAGTGAAAGGAAGAAGGCCTTCGCTGCGGAGTTATTTATTAGGAAATGCCAACTGACCGTTTACAGACCATTGAACAGGGAAGCAAAACTCTAATTTGCATCTTATTTACAAAAACTGGACACCCATCTTCTCCCGAACGCGTCTTCATGAAATTTCCTGGAGATTCATTGACTCCACTAATTCGTCGGTCAAATCCAAGCAAATGTTACAAAGTGGCTCCATGAATTCCGCAACAGATCTCCCCTTTTCAAAAGACGCAAAGCGAAATTCTACAAACAACACATACTACTCGCGTGCCTCCCCATCAGTAGTATCGCCGTTACACCAGGACATTTAAACTCATTCTTCTTTCACTGGTCACAGTGACGTCCTCTTGCACATTGTCCGATTTAATCTGACCAAATCGGCCAGCCGCAATGGGGCAAAGTTCGTCGGTTTCTTAATCGATTGGCTCGAGCGCTAATATATTGATCATTTCACTGATATGGTTTTTACGGAAGCCATCCTACAACTTCCCCTCCCTGCCCAGTTATCCGACCGAATTGGATTTGCACGAGGAGTGGTTATTTTCTGTCGACCGCGTCTCCGCTGCTCTATCGGGGGCGGGCTATGACATAAGCAATCTATGCAAACCTTATCATCCGGTCTACGTGAAGCTGTATGACTCCATTAATCCTGATCCACTACAGCATGGAAGTGGTACCGTGCCTGGAGGACGACTGCAGCTAATTCTGGGAGGCCTGGAAGCCAATCCGAGTTACGGTGTGCCTGGACAAGAACAAATACCCAATATCGCTTCCAAAACACCCTTCTTCGATCCTTCCAAGTCTGGATGGGTTAATGAAGGTGTACCATCCAACGTTAGAGATCGAGGTTAGTTGATAGTGGTGTGTGATTTTACCTGTTCAATGTGACGGATATGTGATACCTCAGTTCAGCAGTTGCTGCACTAATGTTTAATTGATCTGAGTTTATGCCCCGCTTGGGACTCCGTCTCTCCGTCTTTGAGCAGGACGCACATTGCCTCCTGAAGAGTTTAAGGGACGTACTAATGTGACTAGAAGTCTGTCAACTCATTTTCTGCTCTGAATGCAAGTGACAGCTAGGCATAACTTGGTCTAGCGCCCGCTTAAACTTTTCTTAGTTTGTGAAGCAACCTTGGGCAGTGCTACAAGTGTGCTGTGGATTCGAACAATTCGTAAATAAGATTTTCACTGATATTGATAAAACTGATTACTGAGTGCACGTGTATGTATGGCGGTGCCCAGGATCTCTTGAGAGGTGTTGACATTTCGCATATCCTTTCAACTCCGCGGAAGCATTGGACAGCATGCAGCTACAATGACCTCAGCGCAGTGCGCTTGGTGACGGCTGATCGGCCATACTCGAGCGGAATACTCTTCTCTCAAGCTCGTGTGAGGAGAACACAGAGTAGTCTAGTGCTGTATTGTTGAGAGTTGTTGATCGCAGCTACTGAAGCTACGTGAAGAGTTGCAGAAAAATATGCAGCCAACAGGCTCAGGCGGATGCCCATCGCATTGGAATGTCGGTGCAAAGGGACGACTGTCAGAAAAATTAGTAATACTAAGGTTTTCAGTGAAGTTCTAAAGACATCACGCCGCCATATCCGCAAGATGCAACAAAATACCATGTACTAGCTACAGGTGGAACAGAAAATCGATGATCGCACATCCAACGCAGAAGTGAGCCTGCATAGTTGCCCTGACTTCACTAATCACAACGATCTCACGGTGCTATCAAGTGGTTTGTAGTACATGCTCTACAGCACATGCTATGGTTGAATAAGATATAGCGGTGACTGTTGTATGCGTTTCCCGAGCTATCACCTGAAGTCGTTTGATGGAGTTAGAATCTACCACCACCCTATCAATCTCTCTCGGTTTCACACATTTTTACAACTAATTTGATGCTACTGAAAATTCCGCTCAATGCGTTAAATATAGACCAATAGGAGTTGTATGTGCAAAAACAATCCTGCAAGCACTTTCGAGCTCGAGATATTTCGGTTATTAAGGTGCGAACTTACCAACCGGAAGCTCCGGGGTTCGAACCCAGCCTCAGCATCTGGACTGCTCCTATATAGCCTCATGTTTTCCTGGGGTGGCATGGTATTGATGTTACATCTGAACGATTATTGCTTACTTGGTTGCGTTGAAAACCGGCCTTGGTTTGACCATGCTTTCGAAGAACAAAAGGCAAAAAAGAAATCTGGAACTAATTCTGGTCTTACATGCACCGCATGTCATTCGGGAACACAAAGCGAGTCTGCGAACATCATCAAGCTTCCCGTTCAAGTCAATCTTGTGGCACTGTTACTGCAAAACTATAATTCGACAGTAAATCCCTAATCCAGGTATTTTATTTTGTCATCGTTTGCTTCGGCAGCATTGCGGATTAGAGCTGAGCGATAGTCAGAAACATCCACAGCGATATAATACACATAGCATGCGCCGGTGCACCCTCATACCACAAAGGATAAGGCCGGAGTGTTCTACAACTGTGGGAAATTTATCGGATATTCCTGACCCTCTTTTTACGATGCCAAGTGCCTCATCATTATTGAAACGCTATTTTCATAGGTTAGTGAAATTCTGTATGTTTTTTGGACGGAATGGCTGTATGCTAATGCATGACAACCGTTTTACTTGAATATCGCTCATCATTCCTTGGAAATGGTATACACCAGTTAATCTAGTGTGGCTTTATCGTCATCTCTTCTCTGCACCACTAGCGCTGACCTAGAAGTCAAGCTGGTCATTATCCTTAGGTCCATTGCAAATCCCACTGCTTAGTTGCCTATCAGGAAGAATTTTAATGATAGTTTCTGTTGTTCACTCGGTAGATCGTGACTCTGGGCTTGGTGTCTTGCGCTCGGAAAGCAGCTATTCCCTCACCGACAGTTTGTATTCTCAGACGGATTCTGCAAAGGTACGTACAACAATCACCGATTGGGTTTTGTTTTGGTACTTCCGTCCTTCAAGTTACTGTGCCCTACCTTTTTTTGGGTCGGCTCCTTGTCTGCTAATCATTCAGTCGTTTTTACGCTCCTGGCTTGAGGGCAGTTACCGTACCACTTTAAAGTCAATGAAATCGCTGTCGATCGATAAATCACGTAGCGGATCTTACTGACGCTTCCTTCTGAAACTGAGGTATTATAGCTTTTGGTCTAGCCAGCAATAACTTGCATTTTTAACTACAGTTGAAATCCTTCTTCTTTACAGAAAAACGTCACATGGAAACTATTAACTTTTGTCCCGTCTGTTCATATTTTATGAGAATATTCAGCCGAAAACCAACCTATGCTAGTAGTGCTCATTGTGGACTCTTGGTCACCCATACTACATAAACAATATATCGACTGAATAAATCACAAGAACCTTGGTCGTCACGGAAAACAGAATACACTCAACGTTATGGTCCACATGATCAAATTTTTTTATCTCACGTGTCCCATTATTTCTTTATCGTTCCAGGCCGTGGATGAACTTTTGTGCTTTAGAAGTATGCAACGAATTGTTAGTAAGTGTATTTTTTTACAGTGGTATGATCATGACATGTGTGCGCGATTTATTCATGCGCCAGGTGTATCTCTTCTTGTTTTATAAGGTGACCCGGCTGTGCTTTCCATTTTGCTCTTACGTGTAATTCCCCAACGGTTTCAACTCTTGTCTGATGAGTCAACATTGCATGGTTTCTTTGTAGACCATAAATGGCTCAAATCAAAATTTGCCTATTTTGTAGTCCTAGTTTTTGCTGGTGTGGGGAAACCGATCCGGTATAGTTCGTGCAGATGAGGTGTATCCGCTCGCATAGCTAAGGGATTAATAACACCATGATTAGAACACCGAACTTGCCGCTACGCGTCAAGTTGGGATAGGTCAAACCTATCACCTTGGTTGCTTTACACTTTTGCGGAACATTTATGCATGAAGTTTGATGGTGAAAATGAATGAAGACACTAACATTATCATTATCATCATCATCATCAAAGACAGGAACATCAGTGTTGGCACTGATGCTTCACCGCCGTAAAGACACTAACAGTCAACCTGTTTTTTCTTTGCCGTGGTTCAAAATTCAATAGCGTGTATCAGTCGCTTTTTGTGACGCCATCCCGTTGCTTTTCACACATTGCCATGTTAATGACGTAAATTAATGATCCTCAGTCTGATGTTGCGTCCTTACTGAGGCGTCTTGCCTGCTATGAAGGACTGCATTTAGTCGTGGTGCATTATTTTGTCCACCTCTATGACCAGTTGGACTACGAGTCGTCGTCATCATTATTGACAGCATAACATCAGTGTTCAACACCGATGCTTCACTGCTGTGAGTATCACTATTAAACTCACAGTCCCTCTATCGGGTTAATTAATGTATTGAATTCTGACGAACTGGACCTGGTCCTCCACGTGAAGAGCTGGATGGTTGCATGAAGTTTGTGACTATGTCAGCATCTGTCAGCTGTTTTGCAACAAAGGCTTCGACTGGATACGTCAGTCTATTTTGTACGGATCCGTACAAACAGCGCTGTCGACACCGATGTTGCTGTCTCTAATGAAAGTATCTTGATATTCATATCGAGATATCCAAAATGAACCGCTTTCATAGCACCCAAGTTCGTCTGACGTATGTCATTACCAAACATACAAAAGATTTTCTGTCCTGTCTTTTGGGAGCCTTGTACACCACCTTTTGTTTCCGTAATTCTTTCCTACAGCAAATTGACTGAGACGACTTTGTCACTCGTTAACTATTTAGCAATGCTCGTCAGGTTCGTTTCTGGTAGATGGTTGTTGCAATTTTATTGATTTCCTGCCGACAAGGTTCTTCATAGTTATCCGTATATTCTTCTCTTTCTACTTCCCTTTAATGTCTACTAATAACGCATATCGTGTTTCTTTATATTGCTGTTACCGCTTCTAACATCACTTGTCTGTTGGGTAGGCGAGCTACCGGTAGACAAGACCCCATCATCTATTAGCATGGGCACGTCTGCCTCTCGGAGGCGTAAATGTGAGTTTCACGTGTGTTTGTGTGAGTGCGCGCCTGCCTGTGTGTGTGTGTGGGTCCTGTTCAGATTATTTGTCGCATGCCGTCAATAACACGATATGAGGTTTTCTGAAATTATTTCGCAACACGTTCACTTGCACAGTGTACGGTACTTTCACTTGATCAAATTCGAGAGAGTGTGCGTAATTTGCCCTTGTGTAAGTGGACATTCTCCCGCAGAATTCATCGGACGGTTGAAAGTTAACTTGCGATGAAAGAATTCAGTTCACTCATTGTCGTAACGATAGCAGTTCCTGCCAGTTCCATCATTTGTGTTGTCATAAGAGGCATTCCGGAAGCTGAACGGTCGTGTACATAGAAGACTGTAAGAAATATTTGACTTTGCGGACTGCACAACATTGGCCATCCTTTCTGAAGACCCCAAAGGCTTCTGAACATTTGATCATCGGTTGCATGTGACTTTAACTGGCTGCAGCGCGTACACAAGCGGGCGGTGCGTATGTTAGTACCTGGTAATGGATCAGATACCATGGAGCAGCAAGTAAGTATTGTCAAACAAAAATCGTTGGAAAGTGTTTCATGAATGCCCAACGCAAAACAAATTCGTTGTTTTCGGCTCCCAATGCTTACGGTTGGAAAGCTTCACAGAAGCCGTACCATAACGTGCCAATCCGGAATAAATGTGGCTGTAGTCAAACTCTGTTTGTGTGGTCCTTGCACGTAGTTAAAAACTGTACGTAACTGGTTCTTAGGACGAGCATGTTGTCGCTTCCCAACGGTACCGCCTGGTTGAAATTTTTGTAAGTAAGGCTTAGATGTGTTTATTTTGTCGCTGTCTGGAAGGGTAAACACTCGTTCTTGGTTGTTGCCCTGTAGGACATAAGGCTTTCTGCAAGAAGTCTCCGCGCTTCCTCTTTCCTTTGACACTTCACTTAGGGCACTGTTTCCTTGTAACCCAACCGTCAAACTCGGTGAACGGAACATCATGCACCGTTCTTTCCTCATAGATGTCAGTTAATCATTAGGATTACTGTCGGTGGTAGTAACAACGTGCTCATTAATGTTTTGATCACACGACCTGAAACACTCCGATAATGTGCACTGTGTCGAAAAAGATAAGACCATATCATCTTGAATGAAACGGAACTAACGCTGGTCCTTTTGTTGCACCAACCTGGTAGCTTTCTGAAGAAAGTAGGGTCAGGCCTTGCCCTGTACATTCTTATTCCGGAACTGGACCATGTGTCTGACGGGCAATGCACAAAGATATGTTGGAATATGTGGGACTGTGTTGTTTCTTATTATCATGAAAGCGTTATTCGAAGCAGACGTAACTTTGATCCAGTCTAGAACAGATGAGAATACATGGAATGAGCAGCCAGAAATGCAAAGGAAATTCTCACACTCAAACTTTTTGGGGTCACTGACTACTACTCCAAGTGGTGTGCGAAGATCACCGGGTAAGATAAGGAGTGACATGAGTATACGGTATAAGTAATTGAATTAACTATGATCAAGTTCGACGTCTGGGCCCAGAAAGCTGCTTACCACTATCGGCACAATCAATACAATGGAACTTCGTTCTGCGTACCACAGTATTGCACACTTCACAATGACAAATAAGGAATAGCCAAGTTCGGCTGTCGCGGAAATCCTGGTGCGCTGAATTAGGTAACGGTCCTGCTCCACAGAAACATTTGTTCGGATCATTAACTGGAAGTAGGTCTAATGTTGATGCATAGCATCGTCTTTTCGCATGCCTTCAAACGTATCCAATTAGGTAACGGTCCTGCTCCACAGAAACACTTGTTCCGATCATTAACTGGAAGTAGGTTTAATGTTGTTGCATAGCATCGTCTTTTCGCATGGCTTCAAACGTAGATGGCCCAATTGGTTAGAGCGCTAATTTACCGACCGGAAGGTCTGCGGTTCGAACCCGACCTCTGCCTCTTGACTTCCCTTGTTTAGGCTTAGGCAACCTAGCATTATCCCAGCCCTCATGCAACCTTCGGCTGGCATGGCAGTTCGGTTCCGAAAGGGTCTTACGGCTGAACGATCCAGCGTATCTGAATAAGTCTTGTTATTTGCACGGTTTTGAGTGCATAGTCGCCTAAGTTGCAGCTGAATAATGAGGAGCGTTTTGTAGGCTGCAAGTTCACAGTGTAGACGAACTCAGACCGTTCTTATTCAAGGGGATGCTAGCGTTCTTCTTGCCTGCTATTATTGAATGGCTATGTGGTTTGGATACTTCCGAAAAACTACGCTAGGTCTATACTCGTCACAACCGAAAAAAACCGCGTTGACCACATGTGGTACGTTGACTGATTTCTCGACTATCCAAAGGTAGCTTTCATGATAAATATTACGATGGGATCTAGAAAAGCAATAAACTAAACTAACCGCAAATTGAGTGACCATGTCAAGCATTTATTGACCTTAGTCGGGGGAAGCTTTTTCCGGTTTTTCTCACCACACCTGTTTGTGTACATGTGGAGACAGTCTTTGGTTTGCCACTTTGATGTACGAGCTTTCAGTATGTTACTATCGGACTGGTTTTGATTGATCGCCCACCGCATCCTGTTCAATTCCCACAACGCCATCAAAAGTGGGGAAGTTCAGCGCTACTTTCTAATGACAGCCATTTTCAACCAATGCGTCAGGATAATCGCTTAAACATTTTCGGGGCATCTTAAATAGGTTGCGAACAAGTTTCCACCAATCTTTGTTGATGTGCCTGTTCAACCGTGTATTCAGTTGTTGCCGTGCTGCGTTCACTGCAAGCCATCGTGAAATCGAAAACGATTGACTTCTGATCATCTGTGAACCTCAGCTCTCACTGACTGCTTTTCCACAATGGATTTGATTTTGACGACTGAAAATTTCGCGTGCGCAAGTTGAATCTAACCTTCACATCCACACTGCAATTTACCTTCTCATACTCTCCTTACTTCACCCAATTCATTCACCTAGTTCGTTCGGTTTTCCTTTACACGGGAACTAATTGGTGAAAGAATGAAGTGACCCTAACATTTATTGGTGGTGTGGTTGTGACTCTCCATTCATATGTCCCTTGTTAACGACTTTTGGTTTGCTTCAAATCGGTTTCAACTCTGACTCCGCTTGAAGATTTGAATGAATAATGTATGACACTTACCTTCTTTTTTGGTGTTGAGTGTACAAATTGTGAAGGTGGTCACAGCGTCACAGAGACACTGGTAGTCTGTTCCGAACTGTGTAACTATCAATCCTTGTTTGTTCTTTGGTTATCGGAAAAGCACAGTGATAAACGAACCCTTTCTTGTTTCCAACGAGATGAATTCTCTGGTTCATCTTTCCCTCCCTACTGTTTANGATGAATTCTCTGGTTCATCTTTCCCTCCTTACTGTTTATTCAGGTGAAGGCCATGACAAGAGAAAAAGTGGCCGTGCTTTGGAGGAAGAAGATCGGCTTTTACACTCATACAATACTGATTTCAGCGACATTTTTGTTCAGCAACGTGACAAGGTGAGTTTTTGACCGTGTATATGCATGCCATAAGTAACAGTACAATATTCGTACAATCTGTATTCACTGCTTACTGAATGGAGTTCTGTATGCTAGAATCACCGTTGGTGCCCGCATTTGGCTGGTGAACGCTGATGCTTGCTTACCGTACAACAGTGTGGCTGTCTTGTTTAAGAAGCCACTAGGTTTGTGTTTCCAATATTTTTCGGGAAGGCTTTGTGGTGTGAAGACAATCTGCAAAGTGGTATTCATTGCGGAAAAACTGGAAATCGCGGATCCATGGGTTTACTTTTGTGGGAGAGGACTGGGAAATCTTGATTGCATTTCATCTCCGACCCAGCACAGTTGTTTCAACTACCGACTGCTTCTTGGCGTAAGTTGACTTCGAATATGGTACGAAATCCTCGTCTCATACTGTTAACAAAAGTTCCGAACATAGGCGAAAATGACACGTCGCTGTAAATCCACAGGAACACATTGTAGCGAAATCGACAAAAGCTATGAAATCGGGTGTTCGAGTTCCCGGAATCCATGTGTAACAAGGTAAAAAGCTGGATGTTCCTTTGGAAAATCTGCAATCAAGCTGCAACATTGTAGCGAAATCGACAAAAGCTATGAAATGGGGTGTTCGAGCTCCCGGAATCCATGTGTGACACAAGGTAAAAAGCTGTATGTTAATTTGGAAAATCTGCAATCAAGCTGCAACATGTTTGCAAACGATCGCAACTTTAACGCATGGTACACATTCTCCACAGCATTTTAGTTTCAGTCATCAGTTTAGCTGTGGTTATCCTGTGTGTGTTCGTTAGGCGCTTCCACGTGCTCATTGGGTTGTCCAACAGACCTACACCGGACTTTTCACATGACTCACTTATTAGGGTACATCTTCGACTGTACTTGTCTTGTGTTTGTGTGCGTACGTGAGCACCTTTGTGGTGTCGTTCAGCAACGCCCACCTTAGCGTCTTTCCGTTCACTGCGCTGTCACTCTGTCATGCACTCGTGGTTGGTTTCGTCTCTGGGAGTGTGAAAACGTAAATTCCGCCAGCTTCCCTTCTTCATTTACGTATGCTACTAAAACGAATAGTGGGGTATTCGAGAAAATATATCGCCAAGAACAAATGTATACACACAAGCTGTTACCAGGCCACTTTTGGGTTATTGAACTCCTTGAAGGTGTTGTGATTTAGGTTGGTTTTTGCAAACCTGCTGCGTGATACGCCGAACATAATTTCCCTTATATTTGTGGTATGGTTTCCTTCCTTCTTATGGTAGTCGTGCCTGCCCTCCCACTACATGAAGACTGGATTCACCATGGGCAATCTGCTGTCCTATACCTTATTTGTGCAAATTTGTGCTCTTGATAATAGGTAGCATTACACAGGTATATCACAGTAGAACGCAGTCCCATGTTGATCCGCAAACTCGCCTACGAGGTATCACCAAGCACACACAGCTATGCTCTTCTATACTCAATGGCCGGACAGTGGGTTTTCAGAACCCCGTGAGACTTTTCAAATATCACCTCCAAGTATTAACAATGTGCTTTCGGAATCTTGGGGGTAATTTATACGGACTGATCCTCACCATATCTTTTGCTAATTTTAAAATCCGGACTTTAGGCAGGCAGTTTTAGTTAACGAAACGGCACATTTCCTAATTTTTATTGCGTAACTTGCCATTTGTTACCGCTGTGTTGCCAATTCGGATCGTTTGTTAGCCTTTGGTCACATTTCACTTCATACCTAGTAGACGCAATGTCGATCGAACATTGTCGGTGTTTTTCAACTCACAAAGTTAATCGATCCGTTTGCATGCACAATAATTCAGACACAATTTAGTGGAGAATGTGCGCAGTGGCAGGAAGAACTGGTTTGTTGTCTGGTAATGGTAAGTGCCAGGTTTCGAGACCAGTTAGCAGCCGAACTCCATTAGCCCTCATCAGGTGTGTTTTGAGTTTCTGCCCCGCCTACTTAAATGCTTTTCATCTTATCTGTGTGTGCTGCTGTCCTTGGTTTACTGTTCGATTTATCTGGGGGGGTGCGTCAGGTTGATCAGTTGCTTTCACATTTTTGAACTTCAAAGTTTTCTTGCTGTTAAAACATACGTCAGTGATATTTGTAATTCTTTGGCGATATTGTGGTCATTCTATAGACAGATTGAAGTCGCTCGTTTCTTGGCGGTGTTTGTCCCTGAGAGAACTAGTGTAATCATAAATGCGGTTTCCGTCATTCAGGCGATATCGATCGGCTGGTTAATACTGACCTTGTCCGCTTAGAGAATCGGTTTTATTGGGTGTCAGTGCAGTTACTCTCTTCGCTGGAGTGCACTACTGGCCTTTTGAAGGATTTGAGAAGCCTTACTCAACATTTGAATACCAAAGATCGATACGTTCATCAGGTACGCGATGAAGGGCTGACATCTGTACAGTACTCACAGGTGTCCCCATATAGAAAAGCCGCCTGAAGGGCCGGCTGATAGTGATATTCTCTCGGAGAGGAATGAACGTTGAAAGGGACTTCAATGGAACAGCTAAAGTTGATTTCGTCTGAGGGTGGTCTGTAGGTAGAGGGGACGACGACGGTAGTCCTTTATGGGGTGCGCTGTGGTCAGTTCACTCGACCATATTTTTGTTTCAGGTGTAGAAATGGCAGTCAAGTATCCCATGACTTCCGCAGCGATCTTTACCCCTTTAGAAGTTTGCGATTATTTGTCGTCAGAGTCTCTGAGAGTTAATAGGTCTCCTTGTATTAGTACGCATTCTTTTGTGTTTGGTCACTCTTGCGGGCCTAAGAAAAAAAAGGAGGTAAAGTCCTCAACTCTGAGTTGTTAGTTAATGTTCGTTTTATTCCAACCATGAAATGACGCCCGAATAACGTCTACATGTGTTGGCCTTTAGTTCCTTTAGAACTTTTATTGGTTGTTCTTGCACTTACATGTACCCAATCTATTGCATTTGTTAGACCATCTCTGCACGTGCGCAACTTGCCGAGATCATGGATGACATATCGGTCGAACTCCACTCGGGTCCGAATGACACTAACTTCAATCAACGCAAATTGTTTCCACGAGACTCTCCTTCAGAGTTGGATCAGGCCTCACGTTCGAAATTCGATTTTTTATCCCCGACTACCGGTGGACAAGGCAAGCGGAAGAAAGATCAGCAACGAGCCCCAGCCACTTGGGAGCGTGATTATGGCTCTTTATTTACCAGCTAGCTGAATCCATTACTCCTAGATCTAGCCAATCCCAAACTGTGATCATTAATCTGGCGATTTTTATGGATTATACGATGGCAAGACGTTCCTCACTTGTATGGATAAAGTTGATTTCGTCTGAGGGTGGTCTGTAGGTAGAGGGGACGACGACGGTAGTCCTTTATGGGGTGCGCTGTGGTCAGTTCACTCGACCATATTTTTGTTTCAGGCGTAGAAATAGCAGTCAAGTATCCCATGACTTCCGCAGCGATCTTTACCCCTTTAGAAGTTTGCGATTATTTGTCGTCAGAGTCTCTGAGAGTTAATAGGTCTCCTTGTATTAGTACGCATTCTTTTGTGTTTGGTCACTCTTGCGGGCCTAAGAAAAAAAGGGGGTAAAGTCCTCAACTCTGAGTTGTTAGTTAATATTCGTTTTATTCCAGCCATGAAATGACGCCCGAATAACGTCTACATGTGTTGGCCTTTAGTTCCTTTAGAACTTTTATTGGTTGTTCTTGCACTTACATGTACCCAATCTATTGCATTTGTTAGACCATCTCTGCACGTGCGCAACTTGCCGAGATCATGGATGACATATCGGTCGAACTCCACTCGGGTCCGAATGACACTAACTTCAATCAACGCAAATTGTTTCCACGAGACTCTCCTTCAGAGTTGGATCAGGCCTCACGTTCGAAATTCGATTTTTTATCCCCGACTACCGGTGGACAAGGCAAGCGGAAGAAAGATCAGCAACGAGCCCCAGCCACTTGGGAGCGTGATTATGGCTCTTTATTTACCAGCTAGCTGAATCCATTACTCCTAGATCTAGCCAATCCCAAACTGTGATCATTAATCCGGCGATTTTTATGGATTATACGATGGCAAGACGTTCCTCACTTGTATGGATTAACTGTCAGTCTCTCCGGCCAGATAATCCATAGTTTGTTACAATGTAAGCATTTTCTATGCGCGTGTTACTTCCTCTCCCTCTCGATACCGTTGTTTTAAACCCTTTATAATCACCCAACTGATAGGTATGAATCCAGTCCACTGTTTACCTATAAGATGCGCGAGTTTTGTTTTATCTCGGATTATTTCATCCTGTATATAGTGCTGCATTGAAACATACTTGTCCACTGTCCGTTTGTGATTGATGGCTTATCTGGGTGAGCTAAATTTATCTAGTCAGGCTCAATGTTATAGACTTACCTTAGTTTATGTTAACGTAGACCATCAGAGTTTCCTTGTTAAATTTCCGTGGTCATTGAAAAGAATAAAGTCTGGACTGTGGTGAGCTATAGTGAGGGTGAAACAGGTAACGAACACTTAGCTCATTATAACTGAGCAAAATGTCATGGAATTCGAAAAAAGTTCCATTCTTCTATCTTTCACCAACACCGTTTTTGTGCACTGAGCTTTCACCACAAATCTTTGCATGCATCGGAATGTTGCCAAAAACGCTGTCGGTCACAGGTGGTACATAACCCCCAAATGCTTATTAGGAAGAGGAAATAGCTGAGATTGTTGTACTCGCTAGAATTTTGTTTTTCTGCATGAAATGACCGGTTATACTTAGGTGTCGCATTGATTTCATATGCAGTAAATAAGGATTTAATGTGAAAATTTGGCTCACGGGTTTAAACATATTGTCCGTATAGCCCTCTGTACGGTGAGCATACTTTAGAATAGTCAATGGACTATCCAACTATTCGAATCACCGATTCAACTTTGTATTCGTAAGCTTTCCTCTGAACTAGTTTAATGTGTTGTAAACTACCGAAGTGGATGACGGCGGTTATGATCCGCCCCAAAGGTCTCGAAAAAGCGAGATTGGCCTTAATAGGGAATGTAGTTCCAGGTTTGAAAACTTGCGGTTGTCATTCACACACACATAGCCGTACAAAAGAGTTGTTACAGCGGATTCGCTGGATGGATGGGGCACCGCGATGCGTTTGTTGCGCTGATCATCGCTATCTGGTGTTCGGCGGCGCATTAGAGACGCCTGTTTACTGTCAATGACTGATCACACATCCCATACCAACCACCGAATCGGAAGCTTCATGAAAACTAGTCGGGTCGTTGTCCGACCTGGAGAGCTCCCTTGCAGGGTAAATTCCACATTTCCTCTTGCAGTAGGGCTGTGTGATGCATCACCGAATACCCCTCGATAGTGAATTCGTGGAAAATTGATGTCTCAGAAATCGTTTCATAGCCTCATAAACAGTCTACCCAAGTCCGTGCATACTGGTGTGCGACTAGTGAGTGAGTTCTTTTTACCCAGCTGACCAAGCGAATGTGAAAAAACAAGGCGTGCGACCTTAATCTTATCAATTGCGATATACCAATGTTAGTCACTTTAGCGTCGACTGTAAGTGTGGCTAGACAATCAGTAATATCTACAATGGCCCAACGTCTAGACCTCAATTACAATGTGAATAGATCTTTACTTGGTCTATATCCCGGACGAACATCACTAAGGTGACAGAAACGAATGTTCTAACCAAGTGGAGCTGAACATGAGAGCCAATCTGTGTTAGTACGGTGTGGTTAATTGGTGGTGTGTTTTAGCCCCCAAAACAGTTCATTGCAAACACAGTGATCTAATTACAAATGGCGTTTTACCTAGTTAATTAATTTACTTTAATAGTCGTCACGCGAGAAAATGGCTATTGTTGCTAATTTCATACGTTAGTGTAACCAGTCAGAATTAACATCTAATTAGTTCCGAAACAGATCAATTCAAGAACTGAAACGACGAAAGGAGTGGAAGGACCGAAATTCTTTCGACAGTCTGACTCTGAAGATCTGATCAGTGAGCCTCGTGCTGTGCCCTTAGTGGTGCGTTGTACGAAACTTCTGGAGAGTGCTAACTTTGATGCGTGTGTTGACTGGGTGTTTTCAAGTGAGAATCAAGATACCGATACTTTCCAAATAGTATTTTGATTCCTGCCGACATCAGATACCTGTGGGACCGAATTTATATCGCCCAATGTTCAGATTAGTCGTTTCAAACAGAATTTGCAATTTTGAATTGGATTAATCTGCTGAGACAACTAAGTCACGTGTTCGGCAAGCACGCTGCAAAACCTAGGCTTCATGCATTCACATCAGAATTATCTGCTCAGTAACATTTGGATACTCATGCCCCCGCATTTCTAGTCAAACCTGCGGAAGCTCCAGGCAGAAAAATCTCGCACCTAGTCACGATTTATCCGTAAAATTCTGTAGCAATGAAGATGAATTTCAAATTACGGTTCCTCGTCTCCTTGGTACTTGTTATAACGTGAAATGTGTATACAGATCCAGTGACTTGCATGGAGAGCTTCTCGCTTTTTATAAGGAGCCCCCACCTAGCGGACACCCTGGAGGTGACGAAGGAACCGATTCCAACCCAGAAAAAGTGTGATCGTCAATGCCAACAAAACGTCCCATAGATTGAGCACGAAACGCTGCAGCCATTGAATAGAAACCAATGCGTAACAATCCATTGTAGCTGACTTTCAAAAACCTCATTTCACTCACTGGGTAAACTAGAATGCAATGTGTCAAACTAAATCGAGAAGAGCGACTAAGTTTTCGGCTAGAACCATAGATCACACCACTCGTTCTATCGGATAGATTCTACCGACGACTTCCATCGGGCCATGCCAGCAACTGGCGACTACGGTGGCGTGCGCATGAAGAATGACAGGACGCTGGTGGATTTTGAAGGACCAGATGGAGAAGGCTTCCGCTGCAGGCTATAGCCGCACCGTTTCAACTGATTCGATCAACCGGTCAAAAGAAGGCAGGTGTCAGTGAAACAATATGAGAAAGAAAGAAAGCGTTCAGCTGTAGCACCCTTCCGGTGCCTAGCTGCCATGCCACCCGAAGGAAGCACGAGGGCTAGGATACTGCCAGGTTGCCCAAGCCTAGACAGGGGAAGTCGAGTGGCGGAGGTCGGATTCGAACCACGAACCTTCCAATCAGTAAATTCGCGCTCTAACCACTTGGGCTATCTCGCCCCGAAACATTATGTAGGAAAGGTGGAACGGCAATTTACTCATACGATCGTCGTCTTGAGCGATGGGTTGATCACTTCAAAGAACGGTTCAGCTAGTCTCCTTCAACACAGCCTCTGGAAGAACCCAAACTCAAGCCTCATGTAGGCGAGCCAATCAACGTGGTAGATAAGTGTTTATCTGGGGGAGTTGTATAAGTTCCAGTGGACTGGCTGGAGTGTAGTTTTTACCAACCTCCTACATCTGTGGCTCCGACGTGACGTACGTTTGTCCCTCGAGGGTAGAGTTCACACTGTGGAGGTGCCATCAGTATTACTTCATGGGTCAGAGACGTGGCCTCTATGTGCAGAGGAACGCGAAAAATGTTAGTGTTTGACCATCGGTGCCTCCGAAGCATTGGAACGGTCTGGTGGGAACGTCAGATAGCCAGATGGTCCCGAGGAGAAGGAACTCTCCTGCGATCGATGAATTACTCACGCTCCACAGGTTACGGGAGTTGGGACACATTCCGAATGCCGCCAGCCTCGCAGAGCTCTTTCGCCCAACCCTGTGCTGAGTGCAAGCGACAGCGAGGTGTACAGTGTACGACCTGGCACCGAAGTATGGAAACACTAACCAGTAAACTGCGTTAGGTTGACAACTGCCGCCTCCCTCGATGGGGACCCCGGGGAAACTCGCCAACGGTTAATGACACTGGTGGAATGGCCCAATCACGGTCAGCGGCGCTCGTGTAGCAAAGCTATCACCTCCAAGGCTTGGCTGTATGCCTCACGTCCTACTTTCCGGTGATCGAAACTGTAGCAGCTGGAACCAATATGCCTGTGGTACACAGTGTATAGGTGATAAATTGATTGACCGTTTGCGTCCGGTTCCATTTGAACACCAGGATTTTGAAGACATTCTAGCATTCGTCTCGAAGCGACTTTCTTTCAGAGGTACGGTTTATCGCTCATTTGTTGACTTAATTACCAGCTCAGACACCCTTGTGTAGATGGGTACCAACCAAAAACACGAGTTCGCTTTATGCCTACATATACCTGGGATTGCAAGGTAGTGTTAATAACAACGATTCGTTGGGCATTTCCACGTCTTTTTCCCAGATGGCTGGCAAATGATCTATCTTATCTCCCGTCACAAGCGACGAACGACTCAGCTATCGAGACAGCTGAGGAAAATGTGATGAACCCAGAGATTTTTCAACATTGTTGATACCTTTACCTGACTGCAGTTTTTCTGTAGACTATTGGCTAAGACACTAACAACACCTGAAAGTGCAGTGCTCTCGAACGGCTACCGCCTTACTAAGCTTTGTAAGTCAGGCTTTTTGTGAGTCAAGCTTTGTAAATACACAGAAAGCCGAATGCTTCAAGTGCCACATCTCGTAGCCATATAGAAACCAGTTCCCGACAACATAACTATTGCGGTTGAATTTAACCTCGAAAATCTAGGTAATTCTGGTGAAGCACATATATTCGATTAAAAGTATCGTGCACATATCTTCTCGGTTGAAGGCACATGGATATAGATCTATAAACCGTTTTCACTGAAGCCAATCTGCATTCTGAAAAACTAAACTGAAAAGTCTTCAGCAGTATTGTACTACATCTATACAATCATGATATCGTACCGAAACATGAGGCGGCTTGGTGGAGCATGTTTAGTTGCTTAAGAACATGATAAACGAGGGATTCAGCTGGGTTCCAGGAGTCACGTCAAAACCCAATTGACATACGAATGAGTGTATACACCCTGTTCTTGATAAGCTTTTCGGAATTCGAAGTTTCTTCACTAATTTTCCACCCCACCCTGCATTCCATTACTCAACTTCATTGTGGCATGGCAATTGGGTGGCTGTTTCCGCTGCTGACTGACACCACTGACATACCCACTAAAACCGTTGGGATGCGGATATATCTTAAAATGGAACTATTACACGATTACTTATGTTCAAATCAAGGAGCTGGAAGAGTAGCGTTAATAAGGATGAACTAAGACTAGATGTGACTCTTGGGAATATAGTAAGGATCATATAGAAAACTGACTGGTAACGAAGAGATTCCGAATTTGAATCTGTCCACCAAGAGTGGCCACGTCCTAACTAGTCCAGGAGCCATTGGTGCGTCGGCTTGCATTCTAACCTCACCGTTCACACGTGTCATCCGGCGACTGAAACATGTGAAATTTACATGAAGCGTAATCCCAAGTATTGACCTCCCTGGTCCCTAAAATCAGCCGCGTAGCTATTCAGCGTCGCCAACGGCCTATACACAACGGATGAGGCCTTGTGATGCTAATCTAATTTCTTTAATCTACCAATTGCTTGAAAGAGGACCGAGCGCAGTCAGTGGAAATGCAGAACACCCAAAATTGTGGTTTATAAGCTTTAGTAGGGAAAAAGGAAAACACGTACTGTAAACCAGATGGCTGCAAAAATGTAGTAAAATGAACCAACTGAGGAGAAACAAACGTATTAGTAAGGGTGATCTGTAGAAACAGGAATAGCCCGTTGTCATAGTCCTCTCTTGTGTCAGTACGGAGAAAGGAATGCAACAAAGGCACTTAAAGTCCGTGTACCGGGTAGAATCATTGCAAGGCACAGATAGAATATGTAGCTTATATAGCTGGAAATCGGAAGCGTATCAAATCGATGGAATGCGCGAGGATCAGTGAAAAATAGTGAATAGAAGCACCGTAATCAAAGCTTAAATGGAAATTGGGAGACAGAACACATATCTAGCACAAAGAAACGGAGCCGCCCCGCAGCTAAAAAACATATGAAAGCAGAGCCCCTTGCAGTAGAAAGAAGTAGAAAAAGGGTATAGTTCCATGCGTGCCATGAGTGACAAGTCCATGGAGATCAAGCACTGCGGCCAAACCCAGGTGGGTACTTAGCAAGCTCGAAATTGACATATGAGAAGTCGTGTACGAAGACCAACCCACGGTTCGCTACATGGACTCAAACTGCTCCACACGTTTCTTAGTATTTCCTTGTCGAATGGCATGAAGAGTGCGATATTTGTCCATTCCTCGGCTTATATTCTCCTCATAGCGGATATCAACCTGTTGCAATTTGTTGCGGTCACGTGCGGGATCCAGTTCAAGTCGCATTATTTCCAATCGCTTCGCATAATCTATATCGGTAACTGCCATGGCCTGTCGCTCAGCCTCTGGCCGAAGGTTGTCCAGAGCTTCCAATTCTTGCTCTGGAAAGAAATGAATGTAGGTTATGGTCCGTGGCAAAACAACACGGATAAACATTCTTAATGTACAATACCCATCGGTAAGCGTCATAATGCAGTTATGTTTAAAACAGCTGCTCATCACATTTCAAAAAAGTACAGATGGTAAAAACGACAGCGAGTAAATCATAAGGATATACCATTATCTCCTCAAACTGACATGTTCTTTCAGTAGAATGTCAATTACTATGCAGATTCCCCAATTTGGCTTTCCGTACGCGGATAGATCCCACGAGATAAGCCTGTCCCGTTAATGAACACAAATTTCGTGGAAAGCATGATACGTGCATCACCCCTGGTATCACTCAGCGGTTGTTTGAGTGAGCGACCCTAATTCATGCAGGTCTACATCTGCTCTGCAATGTGGCGGGGCTGTGAGGATGTCTGTTCGAAGGTACCCGCAGTGCAGTCATCCTTGTCTTGATCGTTGTACCTTTCTAGTCCTCTGGCGTTTTCGTCTGGTACCGACACGTCCATATCAACCGACGTAACGGGCTTATCTTATCTCTGTTAAATCCAGCTCGATAAACGGGAACTACAGGCGAGACTTTGAGACAAGCGAGACCAGCAACATTAAATATTCGACACCTTGCTGTGAAGGGACCATTGTGTTAGTGATTTTACCCAACTGCAGATAATCGTTGGTGTCTTGAAAACGTTAGTTCAGCGTATACAGACTAATGAGACTACATAGGTCATCATCATTGTCAGCTGTAATAACCACGTAGTCGTCGTACAGTGGTTGTAGCTGCCGCAGTTTCGTTCACCGATGGTTTGGGGGGGGGGGAGGGTAGTGC
>NW_008751676.1:2978117-2981213 GCF_000715545.1 Opisthorchis viverrini
CGGCGCCTTGTGCAACAATTTCTCTAGCCATTGACGTGGACCGTCTCGGGGTCCCCATTCAGGAAGACCGCAATGGCCAGCACAGCTGAGTTTGCTGCTTTCACACTTCGCTACCAAGTCATTGTTTGACCGCCTCTGGCTCTTTTCCGCCCTTCACGTGGTTGTGCGAAGTCGAGGAAGTCGGTCGACTGGCATACGCAGCACGTGGCCAAACCAGCGCAACCTATGCAGTGTGATCTATCGAGAGTGAGTTATTCCTCCCGAATACCGTTGGACGTACTTCAGCACTGCTGATCCGGTGTTCCCACCAGATTCGGGCAATGCTCCGAAGACATCGATGGTCAAACACTGAAAGTCTTTTGATGTCCTCAGCGCGCAGCGGCCAGGTGATGATGGAGCGCACCGCAGGATTGTAAACTCGACCATTGACAGAGAAGCTGATGTCACGCCTAAGCCACAGGTGACGTAGGTTCACAAAAGCTGCTCTGGCCTTCCCAATCCGGATGGGAAGAGATAAAACAGCGATGGCACCCATGCTTTTCACAATCGATTTCATGTTTCTTTGCACAGTCACGCAACGCGCATCCGACACTTTATGCCACATTGAATTATGCACGGAAAACGTAAAAGCATGGAAAAAACAAAGGCGACCTGACCTTGGTGGCACCGTCAGAGATGCCGCTGGATAAACCCTCAAACGAAGCGACTGCGGTAGCAAATAAAATCAGTTTTCTAGTTAGAACGTTGCGAATTCGGTGGCAACAAGCGATTTAACCAGTGGTTCTGGGATATCAGGTATCAGTGACCCGGAAAAGCCCTAAATCTGCCTGGTACAATGCAACATAGACTCCGTGCGAGCCGTTTGGTCACCGTAAATGGCGCAAGTTGTTGAATACAATTTTGTCTTCCGAAGTTGGTACATCGACTACCTGTCAGCGTTGACGCAACTCCTCATGCACTTTAAAAGCCTTTAATCCTCAGAAGTGATCTTGGAACATGAATTAACACGTTTTAGGCACAAAAGATCTTGATCAGTCCTCCGAAATATGCATTTAATCATTCTGTTTCAAAATGGGGACAAGAGTGCCGCCGTGCTCTAGGTCAATAACAAGGGCTAGACATCAGGCAGTGGGTGGATTTCTTTTAGTGTTCAGCTGTACAAGAGAACGGACTTACTCGCCAGGCCTCCTCCAAACAAGCAAACGTGTATCAGAGTGGCAGGCCAAAATCACATACGACAGTCTCGCTAGGTTAAAATCCGAATGTTGAGAGAGATGCCACCGAACTTAACGATACATGAGAAGCGTAGGACATTCGGAAACGGACCAACGGAGGTCAGATGATGGCAAAGTCTCGAGTTACGAACACGTTGACGAACACATAGGTTACTGATAAGCCTAGTGGTACACCATTAGCGATGATTCGGATAATACTGAATATTCTTATAACAGTCAGTCAGTTACTTCAAGTGGGTCGCCACGCTTACCAAATCTCACTAACTGAAAGCGACGACGAGACCCTTTGCAGCACATTAGGGGCCGCAACCCAAGGAAAGTCTCATCCAATATGAGGAGCTGATTCGGAGCGACAGACTGAATAAGCAGCAGTCTCAAATCAAAGACAGGATGCTGTGTAAGTAGGTAGACGGTCTTTTAGAGGTATAGAATCGCTGTCAAGACAGTGTATTCCGCGTCAGGACGCGAGAACACATATCTTAGAACAATAGTGAAGAAGCTGCAGAGCATCTTGCGAAAACCTGTGGTATACCTTACTCAGCTTATCATGATGGGGTGCTAGTGTGCCTCTAGGCCACATCACATACTTGAGCTCTTCTCAATATGGAAAAAACTGCATGTGGGAGGCAGTTGAAAACCAGTGGGGTCATGTGGACCACGGCCACCTTGTAAACAGCAAAAAAACAGTTCATTTGCAACACCTTTCCAATACATAGATCAGAGGACTGAAGACTAGAAACCCAGCGTACGAGCAGGTCGCTTGTTGTCGTGCTTGCCTCAGTGTGTGAACATTAAAGGCAGTTGTATGGCAGCAAAGTATCAGTTGAACACTGATATCATGCTGTCGATGATGATGAAAGGCAGTTAAGTAGACCGGTTTTCGGGGACTGAAAACAGACTTCGAGGTGCTTTGGATTGTCAGTAAAGACAGACGCATAGATACTTGGCGTAAAGCATGGCGGACAAATTGCCGGATGGAATAAGATAGTACAGGGAATAGGTGGAAGTTTAAGAAGGGGGGCGTCGGCAGCAACATGTTTTCGTTTGCCCGTCTGACGTATGCAGAGAGTAAGCCGATCTGTTGATGGCAACATGCGATAGTCGGTGACATGAGAATATTTTTAGTTACGGCGTCCACATTTGTATGCGGGCTAGAATACTGTCAAGGGTATCACTCCTACACAAGGGGACGATTAGGATCCTCAACCAAAACCTCGAGCTCAAAAGCCTGACCGCAAGGCAGCAGGCGGGTGTCGGCTCACTAATACAGTAGTATAAGTTCTTCAGGAACAAGTAGCCGTGCCATTTCCAACCCCCAAACCATGTGGACTAGGACACTGTCCCTCAGAGGTCTAGTTACCGATCAAATTGGTACGAAAAACTCGGCTGGCGTCAGAGTGAAACCACCCACTATAGCTGTGTCACAGAGTTATACAAAGCACCACACTGCGATAAGGTTCAGTCTCTTTGCACTGGTCAGTCGATAGCTTTGCGCCTTCAATGCTGAGCTACTTCGAGGAGTACAGCAGGCCGTCTGTCGATGAGCACCGGATGGTCGACTAAGTAGCTTATGAAGAGTTCGAAAACGAAGCTATTCAAATGCAAACCTCACCTCCAGAAAGACGTCTCTCATCCCCATTCATGCGGTTTTGCGCCCCGAGAGCGAGTTGAGCCTCAATGGCACGCTTTTCTTCTTCTTGTGCTTGAATCAGCTCTCGCTGTTGTTCGATTTGAGCCATGATTGTATCGCGTTCCGCTACTAATCGAGCACGTTCATCATACGAAGCAGCGCTTTGCTAAGGAAAAACGAAAAAATCCCAGGTAAAAGTGTAAATCTATGAGTATTTAAAACAGTTCGATT
>NW_008751676.1:2981428-3016287 GCF_000715545.1 Opisthorchis viverrini
GGGTGTCGGCTCACTAATACAGTAGTAAAAGTTCTTCAGGAACAAGTAGCCGTGCCATTTCCAACCCCCAAACCATGTGGACTAGGACACTGTCCCTCAGAGGTCTAGTTACCGATCAAATTGGTACGAAAAACTCGGCTGGCGTCAGAGTGAAACCACCCACTATAGCTGTTTCATAGAGCTATACAAAGCACCACACTGCGATAAGATTCAGTCTCTGCACTGGTCAGTCGGTAGCTTTGCGCCTTCAATGCTGAGCTACTTCGAGGAGTACAGCAGGCCGCCTGTCGATGAGCACCGGATGGTTGACTAAGTAGCTTATGAAGAGTTCGAAAACGAAGCTATTCAAATGCAAACCTCACCTCCAGAAAGACGTCTCTCATCCCCATTCATGCGGTTTTGCGCCCCGAGAGCGAGTTGAGCCTCAATGGCACGCTTTTCTTCTTCTTGTGCTTGAATCAGCTCTCGCTGTTGTTCGATTTGAGCCATGATTGTATCGCGTTCCGCTACTAATCGAGCACGTTCATCATACGAAGCAGCGCTTTGCTAAGGAAAAACGAAAAAATCCCAGGTAAAAGTGTAAATCTATGAGTATTTAAAACAGTTCGATTAATAAGCTCAACTTGACGTGCGAGCTACTCACAGTCACTGCAGTATTTCCGACGCACTACACTGAGGTTAAAGCGTAACCTGTGTATCGTCAGTCATAACTTAACGTGACGAAACCAATATCTCTCGCGCGAGGCTACTGAACCTATTGAGGACGAACCATGCCACTCCAATAGTTTTCCAATAAGACAAGCAACAGTTGCGGCGCTACGCAGAGGGTTCAGTGATAAAGACACGAAATTACTGACCGCTTCGTGATCCGAACCCAACCCCGGCATCTAGGTACCCATTGTTTAAGGATGACATTGCAGCTAAGCCCCATAAGGGAGTTCAGCTGAACGATTACCATTTTTTTATGCAGACACGTAAAACCCATCACCACAACGGAGCTAGACGGAACCGGAGCAGCAGGATACTGTATCATTCTTCATAATTGCGTGGAGTCGTTTTAGGTAGAACGCAGCTAACTTACCGCATCCAAGCAGCGCAGTTCAAACTGAGTTACGATAAACTTCATGCAATACTAGATTTTCCTTCATTCTTTTGCCCGGTAGCATCACAGTCATAACACATCAATCTGATGTACGGGGCTGGCATCCAACATACATTTGTCAGCTAACCATGAATGATGCAAAACGAAAGACCTGCAAGGCGCCAGATTTAGCGCAAATTGATAATACCAGAATAAACACAAACCAATGAGACTAGTCGGCAGAAGTGTGGTTATTGAAGGCCACAACTCGAGTCATTAAGACCTCCAGCTAGGTTTCGCAGTAAAATATGAGTAACCCTATATTATATAAGTACATTCTCGGGATTACCAAACACGAATTAACGTGGCTCTATTATACACTAGAATGGTGTATCAGTCACGGTCTATTTACAGTGGCTAAGGATTGTCCGACTCACCAGTTCCAATTGGCGGTTAACCTCTTCCAGGTGATTCTGCATGTCCTTCAACTCTTGATGGATTCGCTTCTCTTCCTCCAACTGTGCTTCTAGCTCCTTCACTTTACGCTGGTAATCTGTCAGAGCTGACTGAGAGATCTCATATGCGAGTTCTTGCTCTTGCATCGCACGCTCCATTTTCAAGTAGCGCTCCTCCATTAGTTCACGAGCACGTCGTTCGGCCAGCAGTTTTTCGCTAAGACGAGAATTTCGCCGGAAATAATCAATTTAGACAGTTGGCAGGGGAATACAATAGCGGCAACACAGCCCCCACCTCATGTTTCCCCCGCAAAAATAAGCTTCCTATAAACTGTGGCAGGATGCTACAGTAGAAGTCAAAAACTAAGTAATTAAATTTTAAAAAATGCCAAGTTACTTTTGCTACTAGCAGAAGAATGGAAAAGCTAACTTCGGGGAACGTGAAAAATGAGGGTATTGTGTACGCATCTGAAGAAACTGAAGTATGAAACAATTTGCAAAATACTCGACTTGAAATCGCAACTGCGAAGAAACGCCACCACAACTCCTAATTTATCTCTTTCGAGTACACTTTATCAGCGGATTATTTACATGGTGCTACAAGCATTGGGATATGCCGATATGGCTGGGAGAATGAACGGATCTGATATGAGGATATCATCATCATCAAAGGCAGCAACATCAGTGTTGGCAATGATGCTTCCTTATTCACTCCTATACTGGACAGGGGGCGAGAATCGAAGAGCGCAGGACGGATCAAATGCAAACGACGGGAAAGCCATGGATACGCAAAGGATTTTGGGCCTTAGAACTGGCCATGACAAGCATACGACTACTGATCGTGAACAAATTTTGCGTTTCCGTTCAAATAATCCCACAGAACATCGGAAACGGACCATCCGAGTAGTATGCCGCAAGTATAACCGGACAAGATGGATAGCGACATACCCAAACACAAGTGATCCCCAAAGGACAGTTGAAAAAAGGTCAAATAAGCTATGGACACAGACTCGTGATGCAAATGGGATGCCCGACCACAACTTCATATCAAGAAGAACTCATCAAGTGTTTACATTTCGCACCAACTGCCCCGAGAGCAACTCCCACGGAGAAGTGAAATCGGGAAGGGTAATTGATATTTACAACGTGGGCATAACGTTAACAATGATAGTGAGACGGTTACCTTGGATAAGAACGAGGCGACCACGTAATTAGCGGTACTATCAAATAGGTCTGTTGGTAAGCTGATTCCCGGACAGTACCACATCGTACTTAAGACTTCAGAAAGTCAACGATATTAGCACCTGTTCTGTGCTCAAGTGACTTGTTTCAACTAAAAGATAGCCAAGAAACTATATCTCCGAAAATGGTCGCGTTTGGACATAGAGCACGCGGTAGATCTTAGCAGCAGATTGTCACGTCGAATGCGTTGGTGACCGACTAGCACCAGTTTCCGCAGTATCGGTATGTTTACAAGGTGGATTTCCGAAGTATTCAGAGCAATAGTACGGAGCAGGGGAGAGGACCAGAAGTAACAACAATAACCGCGAAAGAGGATGGCAATGTAGTGGTCGTCCAAGGGAGAGCTGTAAAAAGTCTTCTTCGAACTACAAAGATAAATTAGTCCAAGTGGGAATACGAAGTCAATAGCAATGCGGATCGCGTTGACATGGTTCGACTAAAATCCGACGCTCACGTAAGCCACCCTACAGTGGCCTCTACCTGGGTTTCTTTCTGCTGCAGTTCTCCTCATCGACAATCTGCTCTTGCTGATTAAAAATTTCACTTTATAGCTCCGAAAACCAATCATCCAATATTTCGGCCTTCTTACTTAACATTACAATCATTGACCATGGCGAATCGTGTGACAGACACGATCAACAGGGCTAATCGCACAAGCGATTGGAGTAGTGTTTGCTACAGCGGATTGTGCAGATTTTGTGCAGCTGCCTAGAGCTCCCACCGTTTGTCGTAGTCGGCGGTGAGCAGATACAAATATATCTACAGCGCGAGCAACGCACTGCAATTCGGGGATGTTCCTACGTGCTTGAATTGACCCCTTCATCGTAGAGCTACTGTAGCTGAAGTATCACTTCATCCGCAGCTAGGAGCAATTCGCAGACGTAATGCGACCCCACGATGGAGTGCGGCAGAATGTCACTTCCCAATATTAGGTTGTAATAATGTACTTTCCACCAAATGAAGATTGCAATCATATATGTTGCAAGAGCGATTGAAGCACCCCTTACCCCTCCAACAACGATGACGGCCGACTAATGTACTACGAGCTAAACTAGACCACTCGTGTTTCTTACTGGTCAAAATAAGCAGGCCATTGTTATCAGAGAGATATCGACTGCATCTATAAAAAGCGGGAAAATACCGTGATGGACCGGCCTAGTTAGATCTGAGGTCTATTTGTGCAGATCAGTCAACCAGTTGCACGATTCCACCTGAAGTTTTGCTTGTATTGTTGATAATCATCCACCTTACTGCGACCAAAAGACATATTTACTACTTGGGAAAAATTTGAGAAATCATTTAATACTTGGAGGATGGTACTCTTTAAAAGACATTTCTTGTTGAACTTTGAGGAGTTTATTACTTACAAACCATCCAACAGTAAGTAATCTGAATTCGTTAGAAACAACTCTATGAAAAGTCACTGCATGCTAGAAGGACGTCTGCTGGAAACGCATCAGGCACTGGATCTACTGCTACTGGATATGAAGAACACGGCGGACACGAAAGACAGGTGCTAGCGGACATACACAGTAGAAACGATTCTCCATCTGCTGTACTGCTGGTATGATTGTTGCTTTTCTGATGAGACAAACATCAACCGTTGGAGCACGACAGGCATAGTTTATTTCGAACCAAGGACAGAAGTTACGGGGTAGTTTTTATATACTGTATGGGACGTCGTAGTCAACGTTATAATAAGTGTGAATTCATTAAATTATACCTCACACAAAACAGAAACAACGCCTAAGTGATCCCATATGGTTGAGCCTATTAGGGTAATAAGGCAATTAAATTTTTTGTGCTGCGCCTGAATGAAACTGGATAGGCTTTCCATCACTCATTAGAGGCATAGGGACAATTATCGTATACGGAATTTCAACCCAGACAAAACTCACAGGACGCAAGTGCGCCTGTCAATTCACTACAATGAATTCCTAAGTGATGATTTTTTCCCGAAAATTGTGTGAAAAGGAGACTAACTATGGTTTAAACGCAGTCCCGCTACAACAAACTTTCACCCAGTCCCAGCAAATCCGACCGTTGTACACTCTCAATCTGGACGGTACTTAAAAACGGTCTGCACTTCGGCAAAGCAACTACAGCACTTTATACAGTAAGGACGATGGCAGCACTGGTGACTCAGTAACCAGGGCTGGAAATCCAGTTTCCTTATTCATACTGACAAAACCCTGATTACCAGAATACGAGGATCAGATTGGTAGAGCAACCAGAAAAACATCTTTCAGAACCATTTCCAGAATAGTGAGGCCACCCACTCCATACCAAACATCAGCGACGCATCAGTATTCAACACTGATTTTATGCTGTCCTACAGTTATGGCTACAGCGGGGCTTCAAATGTAGTTGCCGTAACGTACACTGATGAGTACTCACCGTTCTGCATCACGAGCAGTCTTCGCCTCTTTCGCTTGGGCTTTCATTTGCTGTACTTCGATTGAATCTGGACCACGGCGACGGGCATACAGTTCATGGTTTCCGGTACAGAGAGCGAGAACCAGCTTGCAGGAAGCATTGGATTCACAGTAGAAGGACAAATCCTAGTCAAAGAGAAAACATCATAGTGAGGAGTGTGGTGTGGCAATACAAGAGAACCAGAAAAATTCGACTGTACCGGACACACTGGGCAACTGAACCACAGATCACGACTGTATCACCTCCCATGAACCGATCTATTGCCAGTGATTGAACTGACCTGCTAGGACTATGATGTGGAAATCATGAAGCTAAGAGTGGGTGAATTAACTTCGCGATCGAGTAAGTCAAGGTTTGTTAGGCAATTAAGAGGTGCGTACGCGCCAGATGACAAAGTAATCCGAGGCTAAGCAATAACTAACAGACTATGAAGGCAAGTGATTTCCAAAATGAACTGGCTAACATCGCTTGTTTGCCTGAGGTAAATCCTTAACGTGCGAGCCGGTGGCCACATAACTATCTATTTCGTTTTTATGCACATAGGTGCAGCCAAACTTGTGGCGCTCATACATGGTCTACCGACTCAACGAATCCCTGTTTCAGTCGAAAACAGCCTTAATGTAGCCTGTAAAGGCTTGCGAATATAAACATTCCTATTGATGTGCGACACTTCTGCTATCTCACGGCGCAAGAATCCTACCGCAGCATACACACATTCAGACTCAGTTGGTGCTTTCACAGTACCCTCCCCATACTGATAATTTATATAACAGAACAGAGCGATAAGAATAAATTACCTGACCGGAAGGATCAGAAGGTTTGACGGAAAACTTCGTGTGACTATATTGCAATTTCCGGATTTCATTCCACGGGAAGTTGATTTTCGGAGTGAGGCTGTAAAAGGAAACAGAACGGTCTCAGGCGCGGTTGGCGCGTGCACAGGTAGAAGCGATTAGTCAGCAAGCGGAGCTGTTGAAGTCCGGTCGGAGTAACACCCAATCCGATAAACTGCCGTACAGCAGCCCAGATTACGCACAGAGTAAGCGAAGCAGAATAAACCGATCCCAAATGAGTATCAAATCCTGAATCCCACATTGAATTTGTCGACAAACTGACAATGATGAGGCAACAAGACGGTGCCTGCTCTGAACTACGTACAATACCGTGCAGACGTTTATTCTTTCGTGCAAAGTTCCACATTACATCTGATAACCACAATTTTCAAGATACGGTTTTCAAATGGATTGAAATTGGTGTCTTCCAGTGACGAAATAAGTTAAAGAATGCGAGTTGTGGTATGGTTGTAAAGTAATCGAGAAAACGACACTGCTAGAGGTAAAGTAAAAACTAGACTAACTAGAGAACCAGTAAGTTCCGGGTGAACCAAAAAACAAGACGTACTGCTTGAGAAAAAAGTGTCATCAAATGCTATGTCTGACAACAGAACAAGAAACCTGAAAAACAACTCATCCAGGGATGAGCAATTAGTGTGCATTCTGATAATAGGTTGCTGGATACCCCATTTTTTGCCTGTAGCTGGTGTCAATCACACAGAAAGATGGTCTATCTTATGGGTGACGAAAACGCAATTATGGGAAGGTTTTTAAGATCGTCCCACGCTCCGGTAAGTTCTTGATAGAATAGGTCGGATCCAAGTGGACTGGAAGAATTTTGAAAGCAAAAAATGCAGTCACCGCTGGAACTAGTTCACTAAGTACGACAACGGAACGGCTTCGAACAGATGCATTTTACGAGGTCACCTTTAGCTTTTGAAGATTGGTCAACGTGTTATTAAGTCACGAGTTCCCTATCGACAGATATCAAGATACAAAACTTGTGCGCAACCACTCAAGATGCATGCAGCCCTTCCTGAACCGAACTGAATTGAATTCGGTTATCTGAAACTGGAAAACAACTGAGCGTTGATGCACTAACACTAATTCAACAAGGTAGTTTTTCTTATGGTAGAAACATGAGTGCGAAGTAGGAACGTTTTAGCGAAGGCCACGGGATTTACGATAATGTAAAAGGCTGAACTTGGAAGCAGGTTCGTGGCGCTCTTGATGAAGAATTAATCCCAGATGCAAAGGTTCCAACGTCTTACTATATTATATTATGTTGAAAACGCGAGTAATAGTTGCTACTAGGACCACTTTGAGCAGATAGCCTCGTTTTCTGAAACCTTTTGGTACTCAAACAGTGAAAACCTATCCGTCGCGTCTCAAATAAACAAGTGGTGACTTAGTTTCTTGGTGAAAGGTAACCTACGACAGAAAAAGTACTCCACTTACGAACGTTGCGACTCCAAGTGTCACCGATAAGTGCTGATCAATGAAATGGATCCTAGCGACATTCTCGCTTCTAAGTGGTGAGTTTGAGAACCAGAATAGAAAATACATAGAAAATGTTCGAACGACAAATATTCACATGAACCCTTTGACTGTCAAGACCACTTACCGATCATCCTGTTCATAAATATTGAGTCCAAGTGCATCAACACCCAGCCAGAGTGGGGTTTGCTTGTTGTTTTTTATAGGAAAATACGTCACCCCATACATCTCCAAGTCTTGCACGACTTTGAGATATTCCATGATCGCATCCTGTTTCGACATATCCCCATGTTGTTCGTGCCATTTGGCGATCTTTGTTTCCCACTCCTCATCGGACAGGCTATACTGTGAGCGAATGCTAGGGACATGAAAATGCAAGTGATAACTCGGCTGTATGAAAACCGGATTTGAAATAAAGGAGAGCAGAGATGTGATGCGAATAAAGTGAGGGGAGCTTAGACGAGTGGACAGTACACTCGCCTACATGTGCAGAAACAAGCTGCAACAGACAGTGAGGAGACCAACTGCCAATTTAACTTTCCACCGAAGGATTGCAAACCATTAGCATTGTGGACTCGCAACCAGAGTTCACGTTATCGGTGATCTGGTATTGGGCCTATGGATAGCTCAGTGGTTAAGACTTGAACTTACTGGCCTGAAGATCTATACATCAAACCTATTCCAAACATCTCGACTGCTCCTCTCTAGCCTAAGGCGAATGGAAGTATCACAGCCCTCGTGCTACCTTTGGGCAGCTAGGTACTGAAAGGGTGCTACACCTAAATGATTTCTTTCCTTCGTTGCCTTACAACCAAAGTCTATCCAACAATCTTCAAAGCATGTGGGTGAAGAGTGTATAAGGAAGGGGACATGGCTCTGGCCTATCGCAAGCATTCTGACATGTTTACTTCTCCAAGCACTCAAGTAGACAACCTGGAAAGAAACTGATAGCACGAACGCGACCGACATCGATCAACCGCCACTTCACGCAACGTCTCCAGAGAAGCGCAGGAGGGCAACCTGGAAAGAACTGATAGCACGAACGCGACCGACATCGATCAACCGCCACTTCACGCAACGTCTCCAGAGAAGCGCAGGAGGGGTCACGATGACTACATCCTGGAAGGCGAACGCACATCCGACACCCAAACTCTTCGTAGTCTCTACATATCTCTCTGACAAATCACAATTTGTCCACATCGCGGTTTGTGCCATTCTAATGGAGGTATGGGGAGTAAAGTGCGTTTTGGTAAGTGGTGTGTAGGCACAAGTAGGGCATGGCCAAGTCACCGCAGTTGATGGCGCCGGATGCTTTCGGCGACCGAAGTAATTGCTGAACAATCGAATACCCGTTTCCTAATTACCTCGTAGCGATTTCGTTGATGCCATTCGATATCAGCAACACTTCCGAAACATCGGTGGTAAAAAAAAGACTGAGGATGACTCACATCATCTGTTCGCAGAGGCTACGTCCCGCGGCCGTACAACAATACAGCCCTTACTGTAAACTGCTACACACGACCCCTGAAAAGGATGCAAACTGCCAAACGTGACTTTGACCTTGAAGCTTCGTGCACTGACGTCACAAGGCACACTTCCATCAGAGATAATACAATCAATCAGGCACTTGCAAAGGGCATTCGGTGACTATGTTGTGAAGCCTGTCTCAGCACTTTGTAAGTGCAATGCGTATGCAGAAAGGTGATATGATGGTAGTTACTTTGTGTAACAGAGCTTGTGTATAGATCCGTTTTCAAACAAGAGTATGATTTTGTCTGTGTATTCCAGATCGACGAGGTTATTACCAGCAACGATCTATCAGAGTTCCGAAAACCTTCCAGCGTTTGCCTCGTTAGCTCATCAATAAAGAAGTTGAATAAGAACGGGAAGAGTGGGCATACTTGCCGGATACTACTTTTGTAAGGGATCTTTTAGAGACCTTACCATACACACACACGTCTATGAGGGATTATGTTAACAAAATTCTGGTCGACAGAAGTGAACGCACTCTTGAAGCCAAGAAACACCTAGATTGTGGGCCATCTGCTCTAATACCTGAGGCGGTGAGATGTGGCTGGTGAAGCCTGTAGCCCAGGGAAATCCCGCGTCAAAGTTTCACCGGCCACCGTAAGATGATAAAGAATCAGTGTTGTCAGAGGCCTCGTTACAGAGGAAGTCGGACGCACATCATTGTGGTACACTTTCCAAAGATGGGCCGTACTGTTGACCAAACACAATGGTCTGGAACGGTGTCCTTCTACCGATGGATGCAAACAAGCTATAGATTCACCGCGATCCTCGAACAGGACAGGTGGAAGGCGATCAGAACCGGAAGCACGATGACGCTTGAGCAGAGATACACACTCGGATACTTCTGAGGTCGGAGGGGATCCCATTATCACAGTCTACCCGTCTGTCGAAGATTAGCAGTACGGGTTGGAGGAGGCTTCTGGATAGCTGATATGTTGTTCAAAGTACTCTGACAGATGATAATGTGCTCCCCTGCTGGATATGAGTTATTTTGGTCGTGCTTCTCAAGCCGATTAGGCCAAACCCAGATATTCCACATTTCGCTCTACGGATATCTGGTGATCTTGACGCAATGGTATTTATAATCTGGGGTTTGTATTAAGCTCCGAGGCTGAAAACGCCTTACTGGACTGGCTCAATTAGGATTAGTGCTGGTCGACGCGGTGTCTGTTTGTCATTTCAACATAAGCCTCGATAGACAGCAGTTCCGAGACTAAGAAGAACGAGTTTCATCAAGATCTGTCGCGACTGCTTCGCTCAGCGAGGACGGATACAGTAATCCTAGCGGGTGGTATGAATGCCAAAGTTGGACGAATAAGTCCAGATGAAGCACACTCAAACAGTAGATTTGGAATCGATGCTCAGCGTACGTATAGTGCGGAGCGACGGCTTCAGTTGTGTGCTTACCATCGTCTGTTCCTGGACAGTATAACCTTCCAGTACAAACGCTCACATCGAGTTACTTTGAGACCACCAACCGCAACAGTCACGCAATCAACTGGACCATGTGGTTATCGGTTACGGATGCAGAAACCTGGTTAGAGATTGTCGTTCCTTCTGGGTCATGCAACTTAGCTCCGATCATGCCATCGTGCGGGTCCGGTCAACATTTCGCTTTCCATCAGCATTAGGCATGGCAAAGGAGAGCAGCTCCGTTCATCAACTTTGACAAGTTTCAGTAGCTCAAGAGTACCGAGCTGATCTGGCTGAAATGCTACTGGAAACGCGGTCATGCAGATGACCAACTGGAGGAGAGTTAAAGAGGCAATGCTCTCGGCTTTCAGAATTGTTTGTCCAAGCCACCTGATCCAACTAAATGGACACCGGATGCTGCTGAGATGAGATCTTATTGCTATCAGAAAGGCCCCACCAGCAACTAATGACTATGGTGGCGCATGCAGATCCCTCAAACACCGGATAATCAGAAGCTCGAAGAATGACAGAATGGTGGCGGACTTCGAAGGCTCGGGAGATATCGGAGGCTTTTACTGCAGGCAAAATCCGCGCCCTGTTTTAACTGGTTCCACCAAACGGCCAAAAGAAGACAGGTGTCAGTGAAACGGTACGCAGTGTTTGACCATCGGTGTCTCCAAAGCAATGGCCCGGCCTAGTGGAAACGTCGGGTTGATGTTGATGTAAGCCAGATGGCCTTAGGAAGGAAATGGAGTAGATAGTCGTCCAGCTGTAACACTTTCAGTGCCTGGCTACCAAAGGAAGCACGAAGTCTGGGATGGTGCCAGGTTGCTTAAACCTAGACAGGGAAAGTCGAGGTAGGAGTCGGGTTAAAACCACGAACCTTCAAGTCAGTGAATTCGCGCTCTAACCACTGAGCCAATTGGCTCCACAGTACGAACTTTCAGCATAAACGTTCACATCGCGAAACCTGGTGCTTTCCAGCTGCAAATCAACCGTGGACCCAGTTGGATCACATGCCCATCAACCACCGGTGTACAGCCACAAGTCAAGACTCCAGTTCCTTCCACACAACTTGATTCCGATCACGCCATGCACGCCTGGCAGATCGTTGTCCCTCAGGCCCTCGCAACCCACCAAGAGGTATACCAATCCAGCATTTTCGAAAAAAAATACCATAGCTCAACAGTATCGATCTGAGCTAGCCCAACTACACAGCAAAATAATGTACTGGCAGTGAGTATGTGGGTGAAGCGGCAAAATGTGACGGGAACTACACAGGTGGCGTTCACTTGTCCGTCGGACTCCGATTCAACCACAAAACCACTTGATGTCTTCGAGATTGCTATCCATGATTAATGTCAAGAAAGCCATACCAGCAGGCAAGCAGTAAGACGGCGCACACAAATCCTTCAAACGCCAAATAGTGAAGAGTCTAAGAAAAGACTGACAGCTCTGGTTATTCCTATCTTTAAAAATGGTATGCGGAGACAGTGAAAACCACCGTGGCACCAGCCTGGTAGCTGTGGCATCGAAAGTCCCCTGTGGTTTTATCCTGAACACAGGGAGAGGACGATCCGCGAAAACCAAGCTGGGTTCCGATCTGCAAGAGGATGCATCAATCACATCTTCATCGTCATCAACAGCTGTAAGAACTGCGTACTTGTCGTACAGTTGTTGGTACCACAGTTTCGTCCATCGATTATTTGGAGATTTAGGATAAGTAAATGCGGACTGGAGACGGGAGCTGACATTACTGATGCGTAAATATAGGGTTGTCAGTGGAGAATTGGGGAGATAAGGAAGAGAGCTATGCATTGAAAGAAATATCTTGGATGCACGAGGTCCATCGAGAACGTGACTTGGTCATGTCTGATGATGTCTCCGACCATCCATGTGGCCCGCCTCGGGGTCTCCATCCGGGGGGACGCAATGACTAGTGCATCTGAGTTCGCTAGTAATGGCGTTCACGCTTCGCTGCTAAGTCATTGTTTGACCTTCCTTGGCTCGTTTTCACCCTTTGTGTGGTTGTGCAAAAAGAACCTTAGGAGGAAGTCTGTCTACTGGTGTACGGAGCACGTGGCCAAGCCAGCACAACCTGTGGAGTGTGATCAGTTCATCTATCATGGAAGAGTTATTTCTTCCGAATACCATTCGACCTATTTCAGCATTGCTGATCCGGTGGAGGATCAGGGTCCTTAAACGTCAAGTTTTAAAAACCTTACCTTAATGAAGCAAGTGGGTGCCAACGTACGACCAAATAGTACTACCTAGAGAAGCAGGAGATTCTGTTCGTCAATCTATCCAATGGCGAGTCTGGTATGAGCTCTGAAGGTTTTACTATGAAGCCCTCCAGTATAGCTCAATGGATGGCAGATGTACATAAATCGCCACACTGCAGAAAGGCCTTCTCTTTGCAGCAGAACCCAAAGGGGAACAAAGATTCCCCTCCATCTGTGAGCAACACTAAGGAGGCTCATGTGCGCTAGCAACCCGGTGGCACTTGAAGTCAGACATGTATACTGGTAGTGAGTAATATTAGGTGTTCACTTGTAACACCATTTCGATTTCCAGTTGCCTTGCTCGCTCCCAGGAAGCAGTTCTGAGATATTGCCAGGTTACCCAGGCCAAAAGAGCGGCAATCAGCTCGTTCACTCGTTCACCTGTGACACCCTTTCGGTGCCTAGCTGGCATGCCTCCCGAAGGAGGCACGAGGGCTGGGATACTGCCGTTGCCTGGACAGGGGATGTCGAGAGGTAGAGCAGCAGTTAAGGTGCCGAGGTTAGATTCAAACCATGGACCTTCACGTCAGTAAGTTCACTCCTCCGCCACTGAGCTACCTTGAGAATATTACTGGATTATGGCAGTAGTGCAGATGAAGACGAGGCCTGGCATTCATGAGGCAGAAAAAAGCGAAATCCAGCTTCATAGCCTTGGCCTTTGGGCGGGCACGCCAACACGCCTCGTATCACAAAATTTCCATCAGTTGGGAGCCACTTTCTTGTACTGGCAATACGACTTCCCACATCATTCCTGTCAAGGCCTCTAGGTCCAATAAGGATACTGTGCAGAAATCCTCACAGGCTGACACGGTAGTTTTCCAACGTACTTATGGTTTCCCATTTGAACACGTGGGTTGAAGACGCCACCGTTTTGTCACCATGAGACGGGTTCAGTTACTGTCTCCAGATATTTCGCTAGCACGGCCCATTTTTGGAGTCCACATGCAATAAATAAGACAATTTCCAGGATAAACCGTTGGTTCTTTATAATACGACGTGTTAGGAAGAAAACTAGGGGTGGCAAGCATCGCTGTCCTAAAGTCTCCCGACTTTGCGTACAACCCATTTGGAGTTGGTGCGGATTGGAACTAGCCCAACCCCATCAAACGTAGCCAAAACGCGGGTTTCAAGCCTCGGATTCCTCGGTCCGCTAGTGTTTTGTTGCGAAAAGCCCCGCTGGAAGACAAACCAGCACCAATGATGACACAGAGATGTTGGCCTGGGAACAGCAATAGAAGCGAGATCTCCATACATGGACATCCAGTTTTGGTCCGAAATGACGCCCACTGGATACAGATAGTAGGGCTAGACATTCAGCATCCGCCTTCGTAGTAACGTTCAAAGCCTTTAGCTGTCACGGTGGGTATGAGGGCGCCGGACAAGTTACTACAGTCTAGTGACCCTAAAAGGCGTGACCGGACCTAATGTTGCTATAAATGCTTGGGCATCACGAGCAAACCGCTCAGTTCGACGTCTCCTCATACAACCAGGCTCAAAAAATGCGCCCGAGGGACCCATGGTCGATTAGCATTTTCCACATCCCTAGTGCGCACTGATCGACCTTCCATAACTAAACCCCGGATCGATAACCAACCGCTGTTGGTCAACGAGAGCCAATAGGTGGAAATTTTCACTTCCACTTTAACATTCGGGAGTATGGACGGACGTAGTTAAAAGGAGTCATATGTCTATTCCGTTGGAGACGCAGTATACGGATAATCAGACGTTCCCTCAGAACCACAAAATGTTTTATCGGACGACAATCACAACAGAAAATCCCACACTGCCAAAAGCGCTTCAACATTCAGTTGAAGAATATCATTAACGAGATTCAGTTGTCTGCCGTGAAAATCAAATTGATTTGCTAATGAGTGTACTTGACGGAAATGTTTCCTCTTTAGGGGCATCCTATATGACCAAGTCAATTCCTAAACATGCTTTGACATGACCGCGCAGCGCCTTACGGTACCGAGCATTCTTAAAGTCAGAGGGCACCAGATTGCATTGTGATAGCTCCTAAATTAGATAACAAACATCTCGGAAATTCAGACTGCACGGCTGCTACACCCTTCCCGTGCCGGATAATGGAACTTCGGGGCTGGGGTACTGACATTTTGCCTAAGCCAAGATAACAATAGCCGGAATGCCAATAGTGCAGAAAAATTACGGCTGACTGATTAGAGACTCATATTCTGTGCGCTCAGCGAACTCTACGGGAGCAAGACACTACCACGGAGAAACTAAAACTTCTAGAGAAAACTCATTAAAACAGGTCAGAAAATACGCAACACACTCACTGTTCCGGGATATAGTTCCGAATGGTCAAATAGCCTGCTTTATGAATTGCTGGGTCGTATCTTTGGTGACGAATCAGGGCCTGGTACGAAGCCAATAGCAGCGCACAATCAGCAGACGTGTATATTTCGCCTGATATTATTTGGTTTTTCACCTAGCCCGATGGAAGATTAGCACACACCCCACGTACTTCAAAGTAAAACAAGCGTTGTGTAACTTCTTGGATTAGTTCTTCAGAAACCTCTTCCGGGTAGAACTTTACTCTGAAGATAAACTCCATCCGCGCATCCTTTGATTTTGAAACTGGAGAAATCTTCTTGTCTAGCTTCACCCACTTAGTAAGGCCCTTGGAGTCATTATATTGCAGGCCGAAATACCAAACTTCCCGCAGACCGATAGTGGTACAAACCTTACATTTGCATCAGGACGAAAGTGCGACGTACCTGATTGAAAAGCTGTCGACCACTGGAGTTGGGTTTCATTTTGAACTCCAGCACGGACTCCGGGAGGGTAACTCGAACTTGTAACTGCGCAAATGGTGGGGAGTCTGATTTCCGAATATACCTTACTTACCCATTTCGGCCCCATTGTGTGATACACTGAGACCTACGACGACCTCCAACACTTTGAAAGGCTTGGACAATGCAGTCAAACAAATCGCCATTGTTCAGTTCAGTTGGTGTGTCAATCGGGCTTTTTTCAGGTTTAGTATATATGAGCCTCGCCTAGGTAGCGACAGGCGTAGTTTACTATGGAATTTAATATCACTATGGAGGTGTAAACGCTCTACTCAAGGTTCATTCTTTGTTAAAATCTGTTGTATGCTATGGGTCCCGTTTAGCCCAGTTTGGTTCACGCATTCACAGGGATCCACGGATTGATACACAGGATCGAGGTAATACAGGGAAAGAGATCAAGCATCGCGAGACGCGTTTCGTAGTCCACGGATTTAAGGCCGGCAACAATTCTCGTAGCTGCCCGCTGGAAACCGTCAAGAGGGTTGCGTCCTTCGTGCGTCCTGACTGGGCAACTTGTTTGGCATATTTAGAGGCGTTCTTATCCAGGCCTCATAGAGTATTTAAAAGTTCACCCGAGTAAGACGGGAGAAGATGCACCGAATCATCTACAGGACGGTGAATGCCCTTTGAGTGGTGCAGTAAGAAGACGTTCTTGAAGAGAGTCAGATATTTAAATCGTTTTTGGCATCTATCCTCGTGATGGCTTTTGATCAAATCTCGGCGTGCACGACATAGGTGATCGCTGAGTCTCCGAATGACACATGGACGCACCGTTCATAATTCAGAGGAGTTTGGCCGGCAAACTATAACTGTATTGCAGCGTCTAAATACATTTGAAGGGCACTGGCGTTGAAAAGCCAGAAGTTTTGGTCGTATGCACAGACTTAAAGTCAAGCGTTTACAAGGTGGCGAGACCACTGTAAACTTAAACTACACGTCCGATGACAAGGTCAAAGAGGGGTTTATGTTTGGGTCAAAACAAGAAAGGTGGCATACGCGCAAAACCAAAATAACAAAATTTGGAATCGCGTTGCACAACACAGAAAGTAGAAGAAATGAACCAAAAACCAAATCAAAGTAACCACTGTGGACTAAGATTATAATTCATCCGCTACTGTGCTAGAAGTCCGGAACCTCAAAAGTGGATTTGTTAATGCTCTAACAGAACCCGAAAACTAGTTATACGAACGGGAAAACGGGGAGCAATAACAATGTCCGCTTGTTGGGCGAAATTGTTACAGTAGATATATATGCAAACAAGGGACCTATCGTTTTGCAGGTACAGTTTGATAAATCCTGTTGTATGTCCGGATGCAGGTTTTGTGTCTTCTTCGCTGTTGTAACAGCCACATGTAGTCCCGGATATCCGTGAGTGAAACGCCGTAAAAAATCCTGAGCAGCTCTGCTCCGAGCTGGGCGACGTGCGAAGCTCTGTTGAGTTGTGTGGTGTTGCTGTGCTGGCATCCTATTTGTAGGACGTTTGCGTGTGTGTGGGTGTCAGCGCATGACTTTTTGCTACCGTATCAGATGGTAGACAGTCGATGTCGGATGTGTATCGTGGTTTGTACTATTAGGGAAAAAACGAGGTCTTGGGATGAACGGCTTGACTTGGAGCTTTTGAAACTGGAGAAATCTTCTTGTCTAGCTTCACCCACTTAGTAAGGCCCTTGGAGTCATTATATTGCAGGCCGAAATACCAAACTTCCCGCAGACCGATAGTGGTACAAACCTTACATTTGCATCAGGACGAAAGTGCGACGTACCTGATTGAAAAGCTGTCGACCACTGGAGTTGGGTTTCATTTTGAACTCCAGCACGGACTCCGGGAGGGTAACTCGAACTTGTAACTGCGCAAATGGTGGGGAGTCTGATTTCCGAATATACCTTACTTACCCATTTCGGCCCCATTGTGTGATACACTGAGACCTACGACGACCTCCAACACTTTGAAAGGCTTGGACAATGCAGTCAAACAAATCGCCATTGTTCAGTTCAGTTGGTGTGTCAATCGGGCTTTTTTCAGGTTTAGTATATATGAGCCTCGCCTAGGTAGCGACAGGCGTAGTTTACTATGGAATTTAATATCACTATGGAGGTGTAAACGCTCTACTCAAGGTTCATTCTTTGTTAAAATCTGTTGTATGCTATGGGTCCCGTTTAGCCCAGTTTGGTTCACGCATTCACAGGGATCCACGGATTGATACACAGGATCGAGGCTATTTCCCAAGTTTCCCGGGTCGGTTTTGTTCTTGTCGGTCACTGGCTGTCGTTCACCTGAAAGGCACAAGCGAAAATAGGGTGTAGCACTGCTCTGTATGTTCGCAGAGCGGGGCAGTGTGGTTGCCAACGCGAGGATTCGCATAAATAAATGTCTAATAGTGCCTTAAACTGGGTTCTAGAAGGAGCGTGGACAACCGTTGGAGGATGGTCATTCCACGCAGCTACTACTCGAAATGAGAAAAAATTTTGTGTAATGAATGTGTGTGCTCTGAGCTAGAAAATTTTCTTATTATGCACCCGCCAACGGTAAAATCCTGTTTGCCAACCTTTGTTCAAACAGAGCGTAAGTAAGAATTAGGTCCCGTCGGAGACGACGGTAATACAGGGTAAAGAGATCAAGCATCGCGAGACGCGTTTCGTAGTCCACGGATTTAAGGCCGGCAACAATTCTCGTAGCTGCCCGCTGGACACGCTCAATGAGGGTGATGTATTTCGTGCGTCCTGAGTAGACAACTTGGTTGGCGTACTCCAGGAGCGGTCTGACGTAGGCCCCATAGGGTATTTGGAAGTCCATGCGAGTAATACGGGAGAAGGTGCGTCGGATCATCCGTAAAACGGCGAATGCCTTTTGGGCCGATTTCTCATGGTGTAGTGCGAAGGCCATGTTTGAGGAGACCCAGATGCCTAAATCTTTTTTGGCATCTATCCTCATGATTTTTTCTGGTCCCTTTTCACCATGCATAACAAAGGCATTCGCTGAATCCCCACCAAACGACACATGGAGGCACTTTTCATCATTCAGAGGAAGGTGCCAGTTCAACGACCACTGCTTGGCAGCGTCTACATCCATTTGGAGGGCGCTGGCATTGGAACTCCAGGATTTCAAGTCGTCCGGAAAAAGTAAACATGGACTCGCAAGAACGTCTGGGAGGTCGTTGACGTAGATCAGAAACAGGAGTGGTCCCAAGACGGAGCCTTGAGGAACTCCAATGGAGACCGGCGCTGGAGAGGAATAGGTTGAGCCTATTCTCACTCGGAATGACCTGTCTGATAGGAACGCCTTGATCCAGCGAAGGATTTTCCCTTGAATCCCGTAAGACTCGAGTTTGTGGAGCAGCGGGACGTGTGGGACCCCATCAAATGCTTTTGAGAAGTCGAAAAATATGGCATCCGATATGTGTCCTTCGTCCTTGGCTTGGGTTAAGCTGTACACTTTCTAGAATCTCAGCCCAAAACCAGCAGTCAGCATATTCTGACTGTTACACATGCAAATCGAACCCTACGCGCCATTGTTTTCTTCTTAATGTTGCCAGAATATGCCATCAAGCTCCGCGCCAGAAATCGCAGTAATTTGGCTTTGAAGGTTTAACCTGGCATTTCACTAAATGCCCTTATGTCGCGTTGCGAGAAATGGTGGAGATTTGGGAGACCACCAGCATGTTCGTTCCCTAGTGAATCGGGTGCACAAATTAGCGCACAAGTGTCCGTTTTCACATTGATCGACCTTGTGCTTTTGACCGCGATAATCTTCCATGTAAAGCAGTACCTCGAAGCTTATTGCTGTTTGCGAGGGTAAATCATCATACAAAACAATGGACAGGTAGACCGCGACATGCTCTTGAAATTTTCGCAATCACAAATCTGAAACTTCTCAAGAGATCTTGCGGATTGAGCACAAGAACCAGCAATCGTCCGAATGAACCAAAACCATCGATTTGTTACAATATATTTTCACTGCACGAAGAGCAGTAGTTCGACCGTGCATTGCATGTAGGTGGACATCATGGATAAATTTTGACTACAACTGATTATTCGGCGACATCTGTAGGATACAAAAAGCGTGAAGGAGACTTTCAATGTCGGCCTGATTGACCAGTAGTTTGTAGAATTCAGCGTAGCATTCAATTTTGAGAACTATGTACACCCAAGTCATCTCCAAAGTGCCTATTACAGTAAGGTTTAAGCAGACAAGTGTGCTGGAGAGGCCCGCTGGGAGTCTCAGACTCAAACCCGGCCACCAGCTATTAAATCTCTGACCTGCCTGGCAGCACAACTCTTCACATCTTCGGAAACGCAAGAGACTGTTTTGGAATGCTTGTCCGAAAACTGCCTCAGTTTTTCAACAAATTTCGTGATATTTTACACGCAGCTTGCCTTAAATAGCCGTCCAAAATCCCGATAGGCGGCTACTGTATCTTCCGAGCTGACCCAAAACGTGGTGGGGCCGGCGGGTTGTAATATATTTATACGCGAGAATACCCATCCCGACCACCCTCTCCGATGCCGGTTCCGCACCCTCTTGCGACGCGATGCGGATTCAAAACCTGTGTAACAGCAATGTGCAATTTCCTTATCAATTTAAAGTAGGGCTAGCTGCAGAGAAGAGTCATATAGGGCCAATGTCCAGAAAAATCACCAGATTGCCGCGATGCTCACCTCAAAAAACCAGCGCGCAATCATTCGGATCGCTTGGTGCCTAACAGGATTTTGCGTCTTCTGGAAAAGCGGTTTGAGATATTTCTAAAAAAGTTGAAAACAGGAGACAGAAAACGTAAGCAGGCGTTTCGTAAAATGCGAAACCGCTTTGGTTCAAAAATTAGTCAATGAACCACGCGTAAACGAGCCACTGTGATGGACATCGTCCATAAAAACAAAATTGTGCTGTCTAATTACATGGTATTTTCACGCAGAAATGAACCAACCACGTCCACTTTAGGAGACCGGTTCAGGGAACCCACGAGTGATAGAACGGTGGTATCTTATATCTACAGAAAATACTTTGCAGGTCTTTATTCTGCCTCAACGTCCCCATTGCACTCGATCATTTCAGGACGTAACCACAAAAGGCCTGTTACCAACTTGCTTTCCACATGAGATATTCGTCAACTCTCGCAAAAGACGAACCCGTTTTTAGCGCTGGGCATGACGGTTTCCATCCAAAGATCCTGGAGTAGCCGTCATTTACACTTGAAAAGCATTTCTACCTGAATTTTTGTGAGTCGTCTGACGAAGACAATCTTCTCTATGTTTGGAAGGGAGGCACCGAGACAGGTGAACGACTATTGCCCGGAAAACACAGATCTATTTACCTCACTAGCGCACGGCGCAAGGCGATGTAACGCATCCCGAAACGGGCCATCGTTAATCACCATACTACCTAAAACTTGCTATCCCCAGTTCAACACAGATTGCTCAAAAACCATTCTTGCGTGATGAACATGCTCATGTTTATGGACAGCTTGGTCCAGTATAAGGATGAGGGCCCGATACCGAATGAAGTACTTCTGGAATTTCAAAAACGCATTCGGTCAAGTCCCACACGTCCCGCGGCTCCACAAACTCCTGTCTTAGGGAATTCAAGGGAAAATTTTACACTGGATTGAGGCATTCCTATTAGACAGGACACCCCGAGTGAAATAGGCTCATGTACACTTCTCCGGCGCCGATGTCCGTTAAAGTTTCTCTGGGCTGTGTTGCGGGAACACCCCTGTTTCTGCTATACGTCGACGACATTCTAGGCGTTCTTTCAGGCCCATGTCCACCCTTTTCAGACGACTTGAAATCCTGCAGTTCAAATGCCAGTGCCATTCAAATGAAGGTGGATGCTGCAAAGCAACGGTCGTTGTACTACAACCCTCTTATAAATGACGAAAACTGCGTCCATGTGTCATTGGGAAGGGAATAAGCGAACGCCACTGCCGTGAATGATGACAATGTACCACAAGAAATAACGAGGATGGATGCCAAAAACATTTGGGTATCCGGCTCTCTATAAACGCACCACCAGAAATCGGCCAAATGGCTTTCGCCGTTCTACGGATGATTTGACGCACCTTCACCCGCGTTACGCGCATTGACTTATAGGTACTCTATGGGGCTTACGTCAGGTTGCCTCTTGAACTGCCATCCAAGTTGTCTACTCAGATAGCGTGTGCCAAGGACTGCTGGGTACGGCGTAAAAAAGAAGCAGTTCCCAAAGCTCTTCAGTGTTTTCCCTCGTGTAAGATGGGGGATTATGAATTGGAGCTAACGGGCGGGTTCGCGTACCAATCACGGGAATAGGAAGCAGTGGTCCAAGTTTCAGGAACGAAGAGGAATGGTATAAACTGAGGAGAAATAAACGAATGATGCAGTGGATAACTACTGAGCCATGGGCAAAGACAAGGAAACATACCACAATCCAGGAACGAGTGTACCAGAGAAGAGACAGAAGGCCTGGACCGGGNTGAGGCTCTGAACCGCTATGAACCGCCTACTCATCCTTCTTGTGTGCATGAATTTTTCACACTATATAGGATTAGCAGAGGCTAGTGATGGCCATCATGGACAACTAACTGCCGTCTCAGTCTTTGAACGCCCACGGCTAACAGATTCAAATGACCGTTGGATCATCAAACAGATATGATTGCTCCAGTGGACAATGAAACTTGGTGAGCCGCAAAAATATGAGGGTCGATTAGGGATTTTTAAGTATGAGCATATACGCAACAAAATGCGATGTTTCAGCGCAAAACTTTTATTCCGATCTCAAAGATTCTGCGGGTAAAATCATCGTGTGACCAATGCGCCCCATCAGCATGTGTTCGATCTTCACAAATCAAGCTGAGGAGGATGCGAAGGTGGGCGTCATCGGGTTTCAGATAACTTATCCAGCCTCTGGCACACTAGCAACACAATGCTCTTAACTGTAAAGCCTTTGCGAGTATCTTAGCGATACGTTCGAAATCGATTTTGTTCTTCCCTCGTGCAAGTTTGTTGAAGACGTTTTCGCTTTTCAATCTAATCACAGAGTACACACGAATCATTACTGCCCCCTTCAGCCATCAATTTGCCACAACAGATGTGGGCGAGATGGCTGTCCGTCGAACGTAAAGCGCAGTGTGCAATGCCACAACTGCAAAGTCCAGTACCACTTCAAATGCACGGGTTTACAGGATGATCAGATGGACCGATTAGCTAACGCTCCTACCGATTTTGTCTGCACCGGCTGCCTCCACATTAAGAGTGCAATGCATACTGCAGCCAAGAAGAAAGCCCCCAAAACGGTACTCACTCCCCATTGCAGAGACAGAAAGACCGATGTGAGTGCTCGATTCTGATCTGGATACTTGACGCAAACTTGGAGCTCCTTTCTGAGGCACTGGAGGATTAAAACACGATGGGTGCAACAGCATGGACGAAAGTTGATAAAGAACTCTCTTCGCTGAATGAGTACCTCACGCTATCCATACCGGGTCCACTGGCTGCGAAGAAAGTCATACAGCCCTTTGACGCGACTAAAAAGACTGCCACAGCGTCTCCAGTAGACAGGCGCTTAAGGGAGAGCAGATTGATAACCTGGGGGTCATTCTTCGGAAAAAACACACCAGGGAAGCTGGCACATTCGTTCCTTAGCCGTGTCCTTACTACGCTCCATCGCCAATCGCTTCACACAGAATGGTTACGCCAGAAGGGAAGCAAGCGAGCATTAGGGCTTCTAGTCACTCTTCAGTCCCTATCTGCCGTGCAGAAATTTCTGGAGCGGGCTGGCAGCATTCAGAAAGCCTACCCAATGATCAGGCGTCTATCTGAGGATCGCCCTCTAGAGGCGAGAAGGCTGGGTCACAGGAGATCAGGGGTAGAGGCACGAAACAGGCTTTCGCTTGATGCCAGTTCAGCCGATCCCAAACTCATGGCCGAGCCGATTGTGGTCATCGCCCCTTGTGCTCTTGAAAGCATGCCGGTGCAACCGGCCGCGTCTCCGGACAGCGGTTTATATTCGAACACCAATGACCTGTCGTCCACTTAAAGCAGCGATGCCATAGAGGTGACAAACCTCGCATGTAAGCAGCACCCACAGTACGTGGAGATATCAACGCCTAGCTCCGCAACAGACGACACAAATGCAGCCATGTACTCCTCACCAAAGCCACAGCCTGTGAACCGGAATGATTCACATGTGCAGGGGCAAGCAGCGAAGCCAATCTCCGGCTTCACTCCGTCAAACCGGCCGCCCGGACAGCGGTTTATATTCGAACACCAATGACCTGTCGTCCACTTAAAGCAGCGATGCCATAGAGGTGACAAGCCTCGCATGTAAGCAGCACCCACAGTACGTGGAGATATCAACGCCTAGCTCCGCAACAGACGACACAAATGCAGCCATGTACTCCTCACCAAAGCCACAGCCTGTGAACCGGAATGATTCACATGTGCAGGGGCAAGCAGCGAAGCCAATCTCCGGCTCCACTCCGTCAAAAGCGGCCGCTCTCCTTGTGGACACAATCGTCGCCCTGAACCCCGACAAATAAAGCCATAAACGTGAGTACGGCCAATCGGGAAATCTTTCGTACATCCAGTTGGCCATGCTGATCGCCGGCGGATCGGGTGTTCACACAAACACGAAAGAAAAGCGACTGCAGCCAAACAAGCCACATAAGATTCGCCAGATTAGAAAACTGCTGGCTGGCCTCAAGATACAGCCCTCGGCGAAAACGAGCCTAATGGGAGCGCCACCAAAAGCATTACTTTGTGGTGACGCCACCCAGCGCTCAGGGCCTCACAAGGAAACTTTTTCGGTCAAACCGCGCCAAAATAACCAAGAATCCAGGAGGGCGAAAGTTTACCGCAAATCTTTGATCAACAGCAAATCTGGTCGCCAAAAAGGCGGTGCTGAAAATGTTATACGAAGCAATGGTCAAAATTTTCGCTCACGGGAAAAACACCCCATCCCCCAATGCTAAAATTCTCTCACGGGGTGAAAAATACCTTGCAAGCGAAAAGCATCCCCAGAAACCACCAAGACACGGAGCAGACGAAGACCCAGAAGATCCTTTGGAACCTTGTACTGAAACCCGGCGCACAGCTATTAAGTCTACTGACTTCCGTGGTCACTCAAATTTCGGCTGCTCATCCTCGGAGGCAGCTTGCTCCCAAACAGCCTCATTCTTTCAAATAAAATTTTCGGTATTAAATGGTCCGTTTGCCTTGAACGACCGTCCAAAATCGCACTCACAGACGCGGCTCACACCAGACGTCTTTGACGCGGAGACCTCAACAGACGGTTACTCCGTCTTTCAAGCTGACTCAAAATGAGGGAGGGCTGCTGGGGTTGCTTTGCACTTACATGCGGCCCTGCCCATCTCGATTGTCCTCTCTGATACTACTTCTGCACCTTCTCCCGATACTCTGTGGACCCGATTCCCGCTTCGCCGGTCCGATCATTTCCTTCTCGGTTTGATCTACCGTAGCCTTTCGAATCCTCCTGAAGATGACCAATTCCTCATACGAACCCATGAGCAACTCCTCTCCAGCTACCACTTCACTTATTCTCTGCCGGTAGGTGACTTCAACGCTCCAAAGACCTCCTGGACGGAGCTCCAGCGCGTCGGATCAAGCAAAATTTTTGCGGCTGTGCTGACTGAAGTCGTTCAACAGAGCCCTTGGACTCCACGTGCCGTTGCACCCACCAGATACCCCACAGGCTAACTGTTATCCCTCCTGTATTTGGTCATCACCAACGAAAGACACTTCGTTGATCAGGTGACAAATAACGCTCCACCGGGACATAGCGACCACTGTGTGCCGACTTTTCATTTCATCTGCCATTTGGCCAGAAAGCCCGAACCTAAAACGCGGTTTCGAGACTTCTGCCGTGCAGACTTCTCAGGATTGCGCATCCATCTTGAACAACTGAAACTGGGACCAGCTTAGGTGGAAGAATTATATGGGACCGTTGTCCAGACAGTTCACGAGGCTGAAGCGATGCTCGTCTCAGAAAACTAGCACGCAGTCGGATGAGCCACAGGCTGTCTAAAATGATTCGGTGACTTCCGGAAAAGAGGCTCCAACTTTTTAAAAAGTTGTTCACAGGAGATACAGAAGATGAGCAGGCATTTCGTAAAATGCGGAACCGCTGCAAATCACAAATCCGCCAATAGAAAGTACGAAAGCGGGCCACTCGCGCGGAAAATCAAAGTTATAATGTTCAAATACATGGGACATCGCCGCAGAAACGAGCCATCCGCATTCTCTTTGAGGGACAGAAGCGGAGAACCCACGAGTTACCAAAAAGTGGTTTTGAGGTATACGGAGAGCACTGCACAGGTCTATATTCAGCCCCAGCGTCCTCGTCACATCCACTCTTGACAAGGCGTAACTACGTACAGCCCCGAACCGACTTGGTCTTCACGGAGGAGGACATACGTCAATTATTGCAAAAGATCAACCCATTCTGCGCGTTGGGGCCCAACGAAGTTTATCAAAGAACCCTGAAGGAAACGTCGTCTTCACTAGTGTTTTGTCAGTCGCTTGACGTAGGTCACCTTCCTCCTGCTTAGAATGAAGCGATTGTCACGCCACTCTACAAAAATGGTGACTGACTGTCGCCTGGCAGCTGCAGGCCTATAAGCCTCACTGACGTGCCGTACAAGGCGATGGAATGCATTCTGAAGCGAGCTTTCCTAGAACACCTTACTTCCAGCAACCTGATGTCTCCAGCTCAACACGGATTTCTCACAAACCGCTCTTGAGCAACAATAATGCTCGTGTTTATGGACAGCTCAACCCAAGCCAAGGACGAAGGACACATATCGGATGCCATATTTTTCGACTTCTCAAAAGCATTTGATGGGGTCCCACACGTCCCGCTGCTCCACAAACTCGAGTCTTACGGGATTCAAGGGAAAATCCTTCACTGGATCAAGGCGTTCCTATCAGACAGATCATTCCGAGTGAGAATGGGCTCGATCTACTCCTCTCCAGCGCCGGTCTCCATTGGAGTTTCCCAAGGCCCCGTCCTGGGACCAGTGCTGTTTCTGATCTACGTCAACGACTCCCAGACGTTCTTGCGAGTTCGTGTCTACTTTTTGCGGACGACCTGAAATCCTGGAGTTCCAATGCCAGTGCCCTCCAAATGGATGTAGACGCTGTCAAGCAGTGGTCGTTTGACTCGCACCTTCCTCTGAATGATGAAAAGTGCGTCCATATGTGGTTTGGAGGGGAGTCAGCGAATGCCTTTGTTATGCATGGTGAAAAGGGACCAGAAAACATCATGAGGATAGACGCCAAAAAGGATTTGTGTATCTGGGTCTCCTCAAACTTGTCCTTCTCACTGCACCATGAGAGATCGGCCCAAAAGGCATTCGCCATTTTATGGATGATCCGACACACCTTCTCCCGTATTACTCGCATGGATTTCCAAATACTCTATGGTGCCTACGTCAGACCGCCCCTGGAGTACACCAACCAAGTTTTCCACTCAGGACCTACAAAATACGTTACTATCATTGTGTGTTATGCGGGCCGCTACGAGAACTTTCCGGTGTCAAATCTGTGGACTGCGATGCTTGATCTCCTTCGCCTGGATTACCTTCGCCTCCGAGGGGACCTAATTCTTACTTACGCCCTATTTGAACAATGCTTTGTCAACAGGGTCTTACAGTTGACCCAGCAAACACCCGGCGGGGACATAGTTAGAACATTTTCAGGCTCAGAGCGCACACATTCATTAGGCAAATTTTTTTCTCATTTTGAGTAGTGGCTGCGTTGTATGACCTTCCTCCGACGGTCGTCTACGCTCCTTCTGGAGCCCAGTACAAATCGCTACTAGACATTTAATCACGCGAATCATCGCGCTGGCAAGCATACTGCCCTGCGCTGAGAACAGTGCTACACCCTATTTTCACTTGTGCCTTTCAGGTGAACGACGGCCACTGAACGACAAGAACAAAAACGACCTGGGAAACCTGGGAAAAGCCTCGATCCTGTGTGTCAGTCCTCGAATCGACCAAAAGATTTGCGCCACAATATTTCGTTTTGTTGATTCTTGGGCAGAGCTTACGCTGACCGACCACCTTCTTCGCCTACACATCTGCTACATTAAAAGAAACTGTTCTTAATCGCTCAATGCAGAATCTGAAAATTCTAGGAACCCTGCAAGCACACCATCTTGAACAACTAGTTTGAACCTACTACTTGATTCGGTTATGTAAATCATAAGATGCGGCGAAAATTCAAAAGTGATTTCTGATGTCCCGCGTGTCTGGAGGGCGTCATTGAATCTGTTGCGTTGTTTGTCCAATGCATCGTATAAAAGTGGAACTCATCCTCTTCAAAGGCAAGGATTAAGAAGTAAGTGATAAAAATGAGATACAATTTCTCAAAAACTGCACTGCAAATATTACGGCTATCAGAGGGAGCCTTTACTCACTTCACAAAACTGTTATCGGCTGATCAGCCAGGCTATCACGGTTGCTCTCTTCGCTACTTGTGTTGAAGTTGCTTAGAATGATATTTTGGATGTGAAACTATCTTCGTGAATGATAGCACCAGCCGATCATCGAGTTGGCAGTTCTCATATCACATGATGTAAAACCACATGGAAACTAGCTCAATGTATGGTACAAAGTATCTGGCCGAGCGCTTTATCCAAGAAAAAACTGGAGTCGGATTTCTTAAGAAGAACTTTAAAAACCATAGTCCCGCCCGGAAAACACGCCACCATTTTCGATTTGTGGCCAACTGTGGCAAAGAGGGTTGACGCGTTACGCCTTCAACCGGTGTCTGCGGTTGGCCGAATGCGACAACCCAAAAGATTCTTAGTGCCACTTTGTTGACTTATTTTAATTTTTCTTTCTTTTAAATCTCATTGCAGCCGTACGTGGATAACGGTTGCCGCCTTCATTTAGCTGAGCGACGCGTACCGGCTTAGTGGCAGCGTTCCATAATTCTCGGTCTCACCACCTAACCTCGCAGCATCTGAGCTATAACTGAACGCTGTACCTAATTACTAACCGAGTCATGTTTGCGACAACATGCTGCATGATAAAAGGATAACGAGATAAATGCAAAAATATGAATGTAATAATAATTATTCGTGGGTGAGATGCATTGCACTACAAACCTGTCTACGTCTAATGAAACTGGAGGTGGATTGAGAGCGTCGCAAGACTGTGCACAAGATGTTTTGATTCTAGGGAGAGTTTCAACCTTCGAAGATACCTATCGTTGCCATAAGCAGTTCAGCAGACCGGAATCTATGGATGTTTATAAGACTGGTTATCAGTTTCCCTGCACTCGGTCTCTCTATTTTTTATAAAGAGTTTAAAGCTGTATAGGGAGTTGAACTAAACTGAAAGAATAATCGGAAACATAAAGTGATCTATCCAGATTTTTAGCTGTCTAATAACGCCAAAAAATACGGAAGCACGGTAGCAAGATGCACGCGTAAAGCTGGTGACTGTCAAACTGGTAGTTCACCTGTTCCGGTATTGCGAGTGCTAACAGGATTAAAGGCGCTTATCTGGAGCGAATACAACAAGGCAAATGTCCAATAAGTAAATGAGTAAAAAAGGTGGCTCAGGTGATCACCAATGATCAGGAGGACATTTAACACAGACCTTCAGGCTTTTAAACCGGTTGAACAGTCGGAACAGCCTTGAATCCCGAGAATGTATTAGGAAGGAAACAAGTTTGCTGTTTACCAACAATGGAAACCAGGATCAGAGCCATCGGCAACAATCCGGCTACAGATGGATAGGGAAGAATAAGAAATGGCCTTGAAACCGGGATCAGAAATGGTGCTGCCGCAAAGAACTAGCCAAACAAACCTTATGATGGATGAAAAGTGGAACTAACAATCACCTGCTTTGGTCAAACGTGCAGCACATGCGTGCAGCAGTAGGCTCAACCTTATGTGTATAATGAAGGGAAAAGCCAGCATGCTGCTAACCTGATGCGGCCATGTTTATGTTAAGTCACGCCTTGGTTTGGCTCTTTGAAATAAACGTAGTTTTCTTTTAGAACAGCCTTACTGATACAGCATTATCTACCCATAATGCCAAATGCTGACTGCCCTTCTGCAAAAGTGCTGTCAAAAGTTCCGTAACGTAAAAGTCAAAGTTGTCCCCAAAAATTTACAACAGTGATCCTAGTTCACGAAGAAGGTTGTAATTCCTATCTTGTGAGTTGCAGGCCAAAACTATTCCTTGTGTCCTCCCCAAAGTTACGGAATCTGTCACGCCTGACTAAAAGTTTCAATGAGATGTAATCTGTGCAACATGAGTTCCGGAGGTGACGACCTTGTCTGCGAGTCTTTCATCAAGTGACACACTGGCTTAAGATGTTAGCGAAGGATACGAGGCCAATGCAATTATTTCCACTTTCCAAAGGTCATTAGCCGCACACAGAGAAAAGCTGCCGTGAAACTGGCTGCCTAATACGTCCGTGGTTCATTTCTCAAACGATGCAGGATTCTGGTCAGTAGAGGGTTCTCCCACCTTCTGTGTTACTCATTTGGATTAACACAGAAGTCGGTACAAGGTTACTTTCATTTACTAATCTCAGCAGCGGAGTTATTGATTTTAATTGGGCAGTAAATGCAAATGTTTTCTCAGGTAACGGGTTACAATTTTTTCAAGGAATTGATGCAGGAACAAGGTACTTTAGAGTAAATTATTTTTGGATTAACCACAAAGTTCAAGCTTAAATTTGGACCTGAGAGAGACGATTAATGTCACAGAGAACTATTTAAACCTGCTTGTTTTACCAAGGCAACTGATTAAGTGAGCGCAGCGTCTTTGAGAGGCAGTACCTAATCTTGTTTTTACAGGATAGGTTTACGGAGGATAGGTTTGAACCTAAGATAACTATTTAACATCCATACTATTCATCAGAACCATATTCAGAAGAGACTTTTTTCATCACATAAAAAGTACAGCAAAATAACAAAATTGTTGGTCCCAACTTTTGGAGTGCTAAAGTTCACCAGGATGGTAATAGCGATATTCTAACATGGCTATGTAGAGTCTCCAGAGCTCTCAAGATCTAATATCCCGATTTCGGCGCACATCGATAGGGGTATCGGGAAACAGGAAACATAATGGTGATTATTTTAATTTCGTGAGCAACATTGTGGCTGAGTTCTAAGCATCCTGAATAGGCTTTAAGATGGTTATGCAGCTGCAGCTGTGGCGTTGTAATGCATTCAACTCATAATGGACACATTTTAGACTTAAAAGTTATAAATATTATTTGGATATCCAGACTCAACCTGCTGCAGTATGAACTCAGTAAAGAATGTGGCTATTGTAGATGGTCTGAGATTAACACACTCCGTGTGATCATGCTCTGTAACAGAGGCTTGTCATGGCGTCGAAATGATCTACTGATAAAAATATCCAAAACTAATACTGAATTAAACCTTTCACTCTAAATGTGACTGGCGAAATGAAGGATAAAATGTCCTAGATCCAAAACATGAAGACTGGACGCTCTAGAATAGCTGCAAATTGCTTTGAAAGACAAGTATTTGGTTTTATAGAATGTTGTGGCCACCCTTCCGTAAAACCGTCTGTTAAATTGTTCGACAAACTTTTTGGAGTGTTAATAATGTACAGGCTGTAGTCTTCTATTTAGCGGTTAAAAACTAAACTACTGACCTAGCTTTGTTTTAAGCATAAATGGTAGTGCTGACTACTGGCAACATGAGGAAATTTTCAGTATAATGATGTAAAAATCTTAAACGCAAACAATTTGTCGTTCAGCTATCAGGATTTGAGCATTAGTTGAGCCCACTCTTTGTGCTGATTTTCTTTACTTTGTGTGACTATAGCTGTGGGGCAAGAACGAAAATTTTTAGAGCGTTCTTTGCTACAATTTGTGCTTTAGCACCAAACTAGGGCAGCAAAAATGCCAACACAGCAGGACTGTAGAATTCATCAACAGTTGTGAGTTTACAAGAAAAAATGGACCGGGCAAGATGTACTGGCGCACTCTGAAAAGTTTACTGGTAACATTAACCCCGGCAACTTTATTCAAAATGACGTTCCAAATAGAGACTGCATCGCTTGATCGAACATTTTCTTTTATATGACTGTTTTATGAGAAAATCCATGTCGATCAATGAATCCAGTTTGCAAACTATTAAAGGTTTGATTAAGACAAATGATGGGTCTCTGTATTACACAAAACTCCGTACGACCAAAAAGATTGCAGCTGAACTTGTTCAAAAACGCATACTAAAGGGTTTGCAACAAAGCAGCTTCTCATGTATCTAAAATAATGCGTGTGTTGGGGAAAATTGTTTTAACTGGCACTAAATTCAAAACAACTCTAAATTTGCTTGAATCTTACCGGATATCTTCAAAAAACCTGAGGTTATTCAGAACTCTTACAAATTTAAGGAACGCTATTGATCTGGGGGCTTCTTCCCACAAGCTGATTAAATGATCTCAGTTAATACTCACTTAAGTGGTATGCCAGGAACTGAAAAAGGAAAACAGATACAATCTATAGGGTTAAATTTGTGTTCAAAAAACCGTAAACGGGATCTTTGGTGCTTGGATTCTTCGGAACTTTAAGCCAGTCAACTACGCATGCTACTTTATTATAGTGCAAGCTTGATTTTTGATCACAAAACCAATGTTCTCTTTGAAAAATTTGTTCCTGTTTGAGGTTAATTACCCTCTAGAGTTGCACACATCTGCACTGTAGGCTACTTTTGGTAACGTGCACAAAAACTTTCCACCCGGAAAGTGTTTTATCTAGTGTGCAGTTTTGTTTTAATGAAGGCATACTCTGGGTTAAGAGCAAACAGGCTAGAGACGATGTTGTTACAATATAACAATGTGGGTAAATTCTCTGGATTAGAGCAAACAGGCTAGAGACGATGTTGTTACAATATAACAATGTGGGTAAATTTCCTTCAGGCTCAAGTAGGCTGCAAAGCCGGCAAAGCTTTTGATTAAATGGTCTACGTTGGAGCTTAGTGAGAGTTTATCAAACTTTTACAGTGACTAATGCTAGCAGTTTCAAAGCGAAGCGTTCATCTGATATCTTAGCTTTACGTTTTTAATTGCTGCGTTGTGATTAACTTCCACACCAATCTTACCCAATTTGGTGTTACAACGTATGTAAACATACCCAGGCCTAAGCCGGCGATCTCGTCATTCTAAGGATAAAGTCTAATGTTACATATATAAATATATATGAATATATATATACATATATATATATATATATATATATATATATATATATATATATGAATAGAGGAAATCTAGTGACAACCCTTTTTATGTACAAACTGTTGGGTGACGTTGTCTTTATGGGTTATAATGTAGGTTACCCTTCTGATAACGAGAGAGCGGTGCTAATGGCAAAAGCAAATGGAAATTTTAGTGATCCAGTATTTCTGCGAACGACACCGTTCAACTTGAAAATCTAAAACTCTTCCTTTTTGAAGCGCCAATAAGGGAATACCCTGCAGTCCCCATGTTGCACGATTTAAAGTAATCAGTAAAGATGCCACACCTATGATTCCATCCTCGATAAGATTAAGATGAAACAAGATGAAACAAGATTAAAATAAAATGAGATAAAAGCAACCACTAACCCACCGCTACGCACAACTACGCACTGATGATGTCACCTCGATTGGTGATGAAACGTTTGCAACCAAATTGCTCAGCTCAGCGAACAAGCCAACGACCATCTAAGCTACCTGAGCTACCGACATTCTCCTCTATAGAAAAGATAAAATATATAAAATATATAAAAGATAAAATGTAGAAAACACGTCTCAAACAGCTCCTCTGGCTAACATTGTACATTTCTGAGAAGCAGGCGATAGGAATACAACGTCATACTATTTGATAAGCAGGTTGCTGCATGTTACACCATTTTTGTGCTGAATGAAGTACTAATGTACGACAAAACGTTGATTACCCGTTTGACGTAGGAAGTCGGTGTAGCACCGGTCACAGATTCAAAATATCATATTTGAAGTAAGTGAAACAATCTTCGTCTTTCAACTTCTGAAGAAATTACAATTCTCAGAAAACCTTGATTTACGAGACACCCAGTTGGTACGAAAGCGATACGTTCATTAAGTGCAGGATATTTGAAGAACATAAAGACGAAGCAGTGAACAAAGAAACTAGTCATTTAGCCTTTAAAACCATGGCCTATCTTACACGGCTTATCTTACTCGACAATTAGGTGGCAGTGCAGCTGAGTGTGTGTGTGGTTCTGATAGTGTGTACATGTAGGTCCGGTGTGTGCCTCTGCCGTTTCATTCTGACCTCCTGAACAACAACCTAATCATTAAACATAGGACAACCCGATCACACAGCTGAGCACCCACTGAGTTACGCAGTTTTTGAATGCCAAACGGCAGTAACCATCTTATGCAATTATACCATCCCAGTCAAACTTTTCACGAGATTTAGGGATCCACAGGATTACATGTCAACTGATATATTTGAAGGCGCGTGTATTTACATCATCATCTTCCGTACCTGTAATACTACTTTAGCGCTCGCAGCTCATTCAGCACACTGGTCGTTTTAGGTCAAGACTGGTTCAGTAGATTCTGCTGATGCTGCTATTGATCACGTGAGTGGAACCGAACGACCAGATGACTAATCGTCATCGAATGTTAGCCCCGGCCAACAGCCCCATATTAATACGCAAGCCATTTTACTCTACGCACAACCACCAACCCATCGCTCCACTACGCTCTCTAGCAACCTACTGGTAATGTCAAATCGACTGGTGATGAAACGTCTGCAATCAAATTGCCAAGCTCAGAGAACAAATTAGCGACCACCTATGCTAACTGAGCTACCAAAATTCTCCTCTATAGAAGAGTGTATCAGTGCCCTGACTTTAAAAGGGGTCTACTAAAACTAGATAGGTGACATTTCTTCTTTTGAAAGGGAATGGGACTGAGCAGCTGTTTGAGGAACCTAGATATTCCCTTCGTATTCTTTTGAGATATCGGGTTCTAGAGGTTATTAACAATAGGTATAATTGCTTTGTCGGAAAAAGTATTTCATTTTATTTCTTCATACACTTGAAAGGGAGCGGTGACAGTCGAACGGTGGTTTGTTTGAGTCACCAAAACTTTCTTCTGATTAGACACGTACGATTATCATCTCCGAAAAAAAGCCACAACACATTAAATTTTTGAACTTTTACCGAAAAACATACAATGGTATACTTGTTTATGGTAAAATGTTACTTCTTGTAAAACAGAAACCATTTATCGACCATTCACTGTAATGTTCTATTTCAAG
>NW_008751676.1:3018067-3042191 GCF_000715545.1 Opisthorchis viverrini
AACTTTTACCGAAAAACATACAATGGTATACTTGTTTATGGTAAAATGTTACTTCTTGTAAAACAGAAACCATTTATCGACCATTCACTGTAATGTTCTATTTCAAGCAAAACATTATCAGAAAAGAAGACTAAATGTTTCTCAAACGGCCGTTAGTGTTTCAGAAAATATAATTCTCTACACAACACATTAAATTTCCTGTCCGATTTTTTTTCAGGATTTCCCTCCAGATTTGTGACTGACGCTCGAGGAAGGAGCGGGAGATTTCGGTTGTTGTAAATATTTTTTTGCCTATAGTCTTGCAGGTGAGCCACAACTCCCAGATTTCACTTGTTTAGTTCACAATTAGGGTGAAGTAATCATAATTTGATAAAAGCTCACAGAACAAACGTAGTGGGTTTATGACCAATTTTCGGAACAAATCCAGTAAAGCATGCGTTCTGACTGTACAAGACCGTGTACCGATCTATATAATCTTCGAATTCGCCGCTTTGTCGATAGACGGGCAATGGCGTGTTTTCAGTGGTTAGAAGACTGACGCCTTCAAACTGCTTGTGGTCCGTTTCTTCACTTACCTATATGATTTATATTCTGCAAGAAATCATGAAAGCAAAAATCTGAGTTAGGTGGTGTGGACAAGAAATGATGTGGTTCCCTATCTTAACTAGCGATCCTCTTCAGTACCCCCTCCTTTGTAAGTGGGGGTGTGGAACTAGGCGACCTCCTACATTATGTAATTTTAACTCAATTTCCGACAGGCTAGGTAAACGATTCTTGGCGCCAAAAACCACCAAACAAACTGCACATGGTTTGTAGGCGATAAAGATCAATTAATGAAATGTGGTATTCTTACAGACAATCACAGTGTTGTTAATCTCAACTGGTGATCATAAACGATAGCTTGGCACGTGCAGCTTGGGTAGAAAACGACATGGATTTCTTTACTAAGTCCATTAAATCATTATCGTCCCAGCCGAAACACTCACTTGTGCTCAGTCACATGTGAAATGTGTATGACCACGATCTAAATCAAAGCCAACATTCTGAATCAAATGTACATCGCATGATCCAGTTTACCGTAACTATCGCCCGGTTTCTGTTTGAGGAAAGAGCGCAGCAATAAAAATGTTTCAGCTTGTACTCGCACGACAGCAGACATACCCACAAATTCAGCATTTCCAACCCATCGCATCTATGTGATGCAGTGGAATCGTTAAAGCCACGGTTTCCTGAATTCAAGGTTTCATTCAAGCAGTCTGAAAACCCGTCCACGAAGGTAACGCTTTTCTACTGAGTGAATACTGAGCAAGAAAATCTCTACACACGGGCTAAATGACATCAAATTTGTTCCACTGTCTAGTATTTCCGGTACATAACCTAGTGGTCTGTTTTGTTCAAGAACTGGAAATCTGTCACGACGAATGGCGCTAAAAAGTGAAACTTCTATTCAGCTGCACTGTGACTGAAAGTAAAACTTACGGAGGTTTAGTTCCCAAGTAGTGATGAGAGAACATGCGAAAAAATTTAATGCCCATTCCTGACGGTTTGTACACATACAGTTTTGCCGTCACATACAGAATAGCACCGAAAGCAAACCTATAAGCCTATTCTGATTTCACTGTTTAGGCATACGTCATTCAGTGGAGTCACGTCGTTCGAGCGTGAATACCTTCACTGGCTCAGTCGTAAAAACCTAATGACATCTAGCCTGTGTTGATGTACTAGTGGTTATAAGCGTGTCTCAAACGTCGAACTCCAAGGTTGGGTTTATGGTCGTTGACATTCACTGCTAATGAGCTTCACTCATAACAAAATGCGAATCCGTGTCCCCCTTTGTTTGGTGTAAGCTGACCGAAATTATTATCAGACCAGGGTTATTCAGACAATACCGGCAAGACCTCATTTAAAATATTCGCCAAATCTGGACTTTTCAAGTATCTGTATAATTTGCACATCCTTTTATAGACTTTAATAATTGCTCGCAATCTTTTGTAAATGCTTCTTTCAACTCTGCGGCCAGTCAGTCAAATAAGGAATTTCTGAGCCTTCTTACCGTGCCACAGAATTTTTGCCGGTCCACAGTCACTTTAAATTCCAGGTCATACCAAAGTGACCTGAGTAGGTTTGTGAAAAAAAGGTCCAGACAAAACTCAGACAATGAACATTACATGAATTGTTGGTCTTACTTGGGAGCACACTGTTGACCAGCAACTTCTTCGAAAAATTAACATTCTTGGCTACGATGAACATTCTCTCTTAGTTCCTTGCAATTTTCCCTAATGGCCTCACACAGAGTTCCGACGTCCGTCTTAGGACGATACTAAGTGAACTGCCATTGAAGCAGTTTCAAACCTCACATCAATATTTCACGACGAATCTCTCGAAGCCACTCAGTGTTCCTGAGGTAGCCCGAAAATCAAGACAACAATTTAGTGAATTTCGTTAGAAAACTGGTTGACATACAGCCAATTGTCCTACTACCTAATTTATGGAAAAGATTTACCCTGAATCGTTATGAACTAGACAGCTTAGAGAAAACAGTTTACACGGTGGGGTGAATAGAATGCATCGAGCTTCTACCAAGGTGTCTGTAATCAGGTCAGAGTTCATACTCGAGTGTTGGTAGAACATAAGGAATATGCTCTTCAAAGATAATTTTTGCTTTTATATTTGATCCACTTTTTAATCGACAGCATACATTCCGACAGCCAGTCTGACACCGTTTTGCTGTATCTGTATTTCTTTTCTTCTTCAATTATTCGCCCCCTTGAAAAGAGGAAAATTTATGATTTGTCTTGCCAGTTATCTACGAATCAAAAATGTAGACTCGGAACCAAATGACTGCATAAATTTACAGTAAATGGGTCGATTTCCAACTGATGGCTACTGCTTTGTTGAACATGGCCTCACTAAGCTGACCTATTTTGTCACGAAAAATTAGTGGCCCCAAGAGTGGTGTTTACTGGCAGTGGATAGAAAGAGTAAGAACGGTGGTAGCAGGGCAGCTATTATCCTAGGGTGAATGACGATATTTCTATCCAGAGTGAAACGGTTGCATACGAGGGTACATACAGTGTTTGAGTAACATGTAAGTTGCTTCCGTTATAGCCATCTTTATCAACGTTTTTGACACCTTGCCACTATGAGGGTAATTTGGCTTCTAGGCTTTTCCTATATTTTGTTAAAATGATGTTAGGTGATGTATTGTGGTAAACAGAAAAGTGGAAGGATGGCGCTGCTGATGAGCAGACTGGGTTACAGTTCGGCGTTTCTAAACGTATGCTACTATATCGTTTCCATAAGAAACTCCAGTTAGTTACAGACTTGGTTCGGAAGCGAATTTCTCTTTGGACTGTTCAGGCAATTGGATGCTAAGCATGAAATTCATCCTCACCAATTTAAACGTTCAGAAATCATTCAACAATGTTTTTGAGGTGATGTATTTATGTAAGACTGCATGCTAAAATAAAACAACAGTATCATGGAGAGGTGCTCAGCATTACTGCATCCCTATTTGAGGGTAACGCAGAAAAAATTAGTAACACCACTTTTAATTTGCCTAGTCAACCTAACATCCCAGCATTTTTATGCACCATATCTTCCGGTTACCAATTCTTCGAATGTTATTTTCTTGGTTTTATGATGACCACCGTTGTTTCCGATCAAACTGAACAGGATTGACATCCTTTGGGAAGTCAAACCCGTTAAAATGTGAGAGTATTCGTAAAAGCAACAAGTTAAGACAGTCAGCAGGTGGGCTCCGTGAAACTGACAGTAAAATCCTTATACGAGAGTACTAGATCATGAACTGACTAGTGATCTGTCTTAATCCTGTGTCAAGCCTTTGAATTCTTTGTTTTAGCGTTCCATCTAGTGGTCGCAACTCTCCCTAGCGTTTAGAATTCTATCTGGAGGTTCGAATATCCTCAGATGTTTCCACTTACAAAATGGTTGTGAGTGGAGCAACTATACAGCGTTTTCCTGCTTCCATGCATAGACTAATTTGTTACCTTAAATGGAAGCTGAAAATTCTTTGATACTTCCAAAAATGCACTCGCATTGATTCCCTCGATCCGTAACTTCTGATTAGCAGAGTATTTTCATGCTCTGCACCCCATCAGTTTGCAATTGTGCTCAAGTCAGTTTCACAGACTCACTCACAGACTNAAAAAATTAGTAACACCACTTTTAATTTGCCTAGTCAACCTAACATCCCAGCATTTTTATGCACCATATCTTCCGGTTACCAATTCTTCGAATGTTATTTTCTTGGTTCTGTGATGACCACCGTTGTTTCTGATCAAACGGAACGGGATTGACATCCTTTGGGATGTCAACGCCGTTAAAATGTGGGAGTATTCGTAAAAGCAACAAGTTAAGACAGTCAGCAGGTGGGCTCCGTGAAACTGACAGTAAAATCCTTATACGAGAGTACTAGATCATGAACTGACTAGTGATCTGTCTTAATCCTGTGTCAAGCCTTTGAATTCTTTGTTTTAGCGTTCCATCTAGTGGTCGCAACTCTCCCTAGCGTTTAGAATTCTATCTGGAGTGGAGGTTCGCCTCAGATGTTTCCACTTACAAAATGGTTGTGAGTGGAACAACTGTACAGCATTTTCCTGCTTCCGTGCATAAACTAATTTGCTACCTTAAATGGAAGCTGAAAATTCTTTAATACCTCCAAAAATGCACTCAAATTGATTCCCTCGATCCGTAACTTCTGATTAGCAGAGTANTGCAATCAAATTGCCAAGCTCAGAGAACAAATTAGCGACCACCTATGCTAACTGAGCTACCAAAATTCTCCTCTATAGAAGAGTGTATCAGTGCCCTGACTTTAAAAGGGGTCTACTAAAACTAGATAGGTGACATTTCTTCTTTTGAAAGGGAATGGGACTGAGCAGCTGTTTGAGGAACCTAGATATTCCCTTCGTATTCTTTTGAGATATCGGATTCTAGAGGTTATTAACAATAGGTATAATTGCTTTGTCGGAAAAAGTATTTCATTTTATTTCTTCATACACTTGAAAGGGAGCGGTGACAGTCGAACGGTGGTTTGTTTGAGTCACCAAAACTTTCTTCTGATTAGACACGTACGATTATCATCTCCGAAAAAAAGCCACAACACATTAAATTTTTGAACTTTTACCGAAAAACATACAATGGTATACTTGTTTATGATAAAATGTTACTTCTTGTAAAACAGAAACCATTTATCGACCATTCACTGTAATGTTCTATTTCAAGCAAAACATTATCAGAAAAGAAGACTAAATGTTTCTCAAACGGCCGTTAGTGTTTCAGAAAATATAATTCTCTACACAACACATTAAATTTCCTGTCCGATTTTTTTTCAGGATTTCCCTCCAGATTTGTGACTGACGCTCGAGGAAGGAGCGGGAGATTTCGGTTGTTGTAAATATTTTTTTGCCTATAGTCTTGCAGGTGAGCCACAACTCCCAGATTTCACTTGTTTAGTTCACAATTAGGGTGAAGTAATCATAATTTGATAAAAGCTCACAGAACAAACGTAGTGGGTTTATGACCAATTTTCGGAACAAATCCAGTAAAGCATGCGTTCTGACTGTACAAGACCGTGTACCGATCTATATAATCTTCGAATTCGCCGCTTTGTCGATAGACGGGCAATGGCGTGTTTTCAGTGGTTAGAAGACTGACGCCTTCAAACTGCTTGTGGTCCGTTTCTTCACTTACCTATATGATTTATATTCTGCAAGAAATCATGAAAGCAAAAATCTGAGTTAGGTGGTGTGGACAAGAAATGATGTGGTTCCCTATCTTAACTAGCGATCCTCTTCAGTACCCCCTCCTTTGTAAGTGGGGGTGTGGAACTAGGCGACCTCCTACATTATGTAATTTTAACTCAATTTCCGACAGGCTAGGTAAACGATTCTTGGCGCCAAAAACCACCAAACAAACTGCACATGGTTTGTAGGCGATAAAGATCAATTAATGAAATGTGGTATTCTTACAGACAATCACAGTGTTGTTAATCTCAACTGGTGATCATAAACGATAGCTTGGCACGTGCAGCTTGGGTAGAAAACGACATGGATTTCTTTACTAAGTCCATTAAATCATTATCGTCCCAGCCGAAACACTCACTTGTGCTCAGTCACATGTGAAATGTGTATGACCACGATCTAGATCAAAGCCAACATTCTGAATCAAATGTACATCGCATGATCCAGTTTGCCGTGACTATCGCCCGGTTTCTGTTTGAGGAAAGAGCGCAGCAATAAAAATGTTTCAGCTTGTACTCGCACGACAGCAGACATACCCACAAATTCAGCATTTCCAACCCATCGCATCTATGTGATGCAGTGGAATCGTTAAAGCCACGGTTTCCTGAATTCAAGGTTTCATTCAAGCAGTCTGAAAACCCGTCCACGAAGGTAACGCTTTTCTACTGAGAGAATACTGAACAAGAAAATCTCTACACACGGGCTAAATGACATCAAATTTGTTCCACTGTCTAGTATTTCCGGTACATAACCTAGTGGTCTGTTTTGTTCAAGAACTGGAAATCTGTCACGACGAATGGCGCTAAAAAGTGAAACTTCTATTCAGCTGCACTGTGACTGAAAGTAAAACTTACGGAGGTTTAGTTCCCAAGTAGTGATGAGAGAACATGTGAAAAAATTTAATGCCCATTCCTGACGGTTTGTACACATACAGTTTTGCCGTCACATACAGAATAGCACCGAAAGCAAACCTATAAGCCTATTCTGATTTCACTGTTTAGGCATACGTCATTCAGTGGAGTCACGTCGTTCGAGCGTGAATACCTTCACTGGCTCAGTCGTAAAAACCTAATGACATCTAGCCTGTGTTGATGTACTAGTGGTTATAAGCGTGTCTCAAACGTCGAACTCCAAGGTTGGGTTTATGGTCGTTGACATTCACTGCTAATGAGCTTCACTCATAACAAAATGCGAATCTGTGTCCCCCTTTGTTTGGTGTAAGCTGACCGAAATTATTATCAGACCAGGGTTATTCAGACAATACCGGCAAGACCTCATTTAAAATATTCGCCAAATCTGGACTTTTCAAGTATCTGTATAATTTGCACATCCTTTTATAGACTTTAATAATTGCTCGCAATCTTTTGTAAATGCTTCTTTCAACTCTGCGGCCAGTCAGTCAAATAAGGAATTTCTGAGCCTTCTTACCGTGCCACAGAATTTTTGCCGGTCCACAGTCACTTTAAATTCCAGGTCATACCAAAGTGACCTGAGTAGGTTTGTGAAAAAAAGGTCCAGACAAAACTCAGACAATGAACATTACATGAATTGTTGGTCTTACTTGGGAGCACACTGTTGACCAGCAACTTCTTCGAAAAATTAACATTCTTGGCTACGATGAACATTCTCTCTTAGTTCATTGCAATTTTCCCTAATGGCCTCACACAGAGTTCCGACGTCCGTCTTAGGACGATACTAAGTGAACTGCCATTGAAGCAGTTTCAAACCTCACATCAATATTTCACGACGAATCTCTCGAAGCCACTCAGTGTTCCTGAGGTAGCCCGAAAATCAAGACAACAATTTAGTGAATTTCGTTAGAAAACTGGTTGACATACAGCCAATTGTCCTACTACCTAATTTATGGAAAAGATTTACCCTGAATCGTTATGAACTAGACAGCTTAGAGAAAACAGTTTACACGGTGGGGTGAATAGAATGCATCGAGCTTCTACCAAGGTGTCTGTAATCAGGTCAGAGTTCATACTCGAGTGTTGGTAGAACATAAGGAATATGCTCTTCAAAGATAATTTTTGCTTTTATATTTGATCCACTTTTTAATCGACAGCATACATTCCGACAGCCAGTCTGACACCGTTTTGCTGTATCTGTATTTCTTTTCTTCTTCAATTATTCGCCCCCTTGAAAAGAGGAAAATTTATGATTTGTCTTGCCAGTTATCTACGAATCAAAAATGTAGACTCGGAACCAAATGACTGCATAAATTTGCAGTAAATGGGTCGATTTCCAACTGATGGCTACTGCTTTGTTGAACATGGCCTCACTAAGCTGACCTATTTTGTCACGAAAAATTAGTGGCCCCAAGAGTGGTGTTTACTGGCAGTGGATAGAAAGAGTAAGAACGGTGGTAGCAGGGCAGCTATTATCCTAGGGTGAATGACGATATTTCTATCCAGAGTGAAACGGTTGCATACGAGGGTACATACAGTGTTTGAGTAACATGTAAATTGCTTCCGTTATAGCCATCTTTATCAACGTTTTTGACACCTCCTTGCCACTATGGGGGTAATTTGGCTTCTAGGCTTTTCCTATATTTTGTTAAAATGATGTTAGGTGATGTATTGTGGTAAACAGAAAAGTGGAAGGATGGCGCTGCTGATGAGCAGACTAAAATAACTTGCTTTCTTGGGTTACAGTTCGGCGTTTCTAAACGTATGCTACTATATCATTTCCATAAGAAACTCCAGTTAGTTACAGACTTGGTTCGGAAGCGAATTCCTCTTTGGACTGTTCAGGCAATTGGATGCTAAGCATGAAACTCATCCTCACCAATTTAAACGTTCAGAAATCATTCAACAATGTTTTTGAGGTGATGTATTTAGGTAAGACTGCATGTTAAGATAAAACAACAGTATCATGGAGAGGCGCTCAGCATTACTGCATTCCTATTTGAGGGTAACGCACAAAAAATTAGTAACACCACTTTTAATTTGCCTAGTCAACCTAACATCCCAGCATTTTTATGCACCATATCTTCCGGTTACCAATTCTTCGAATGTTATTTTCTTGGTTCTGTGATGACCACCGTTGTTTCTGATCAAACGGAACGGGATTGACATCCTTTGGGATGTCAACGCCGTTAAAATGTGGGAGTATTCGTAAAAGCAACAAGTTAAGACAGTCAGCAGGTGGGCTCCGTGAAACTGACAGTAAAATCCTTATACGAGAGTACTAGATCATGAACTGACTAGTGATCTGTCTTAATCCTGTGTCAAGCCTTTGAATTCTTTGTTTTAGCGTTCCATCTAGTGGTCGCAACTCTCCCTAGCGTTTAGAATTCTATCTGGAGGTTCGAATATCCTCAGATGTTTCCACTTACAAAATGGTTGTGAGTGGAACAACTGTACAGCATTTTCCTGCTTCCGTGCATAAACTAATTTGCTACCTTAAATGGAAGCTGAAAATTCTTTAATACCTCCAAAAATGCACTCAAATTGATTCCCTCGATCCGTAACTTCTGATTAGCAGAGTATTTTCATGCTCTGCACCCCATCAGTTTGCAATTGTGCTCAAGTCAGTTTCACAGACTCACTCACAGACTCATCACTCACTTGCCAAACCACACTTTATTTTTAATCAAAAAATAACGCATACTTTTCATCTCGATAGGAGAAAGATTCATGTGAAAGCAACGGTGGGGTTCCGTCATATCACTCACAGTTGCTGTTAGGTCCCAGGTACTTGGTGGCTGCTGGACGAATCACTAAAAAGAAATCAACCGTAATTTGTAGATAAACATTACTTGAAATATCTTGTGAGATGAACGAGTTATTTGATGTTTGTGCGATGCAGATCTACAAAACTAAAAAGTTCCTGCCCTAATATTACCAAAATATTACCCCCTAATTTCAAACCTTCAACTCTAACGTAGTCATTGTCAGTGAATAAAATTATCGTAGCTAAAAACATCGCTACCCAATTTGTCACAGTAATATACAAACAAAATAGACCCACAAAATTTCTCCATTTTTCTGGTTTGGTGCTGGATGGTTTCTGGGGCTTCTGACGAGCCTATTGATCCAGGACGTGAATTTTTTGTTCTAATTCCAGGCATGAAGAAGTTTACGCTATCCTACAATACGGACAGTGATTCGAATAAAAGCGCCCACAGTTCACAGACGGTGAATGAAGTTGGAAGTGAGAAAGCTCCACAGCGTACCATCGTACTGAAAATATTTCTGACCCATCTCAGCAGGACGGTAAGTTCCGGACCACCACTTCTCACTACGCACTCCGATTAGACAACTATCAAGGTGACTGGAGATGCAGTGATATGGGATATAAAAAACAAGCTGTCGAAAGCCTTTGATAAACAAATCCCTGACTCCCTGAATATGGGTTTCTATCTTCCAAGTGGTGGTGGAAAATTGGGAAAGTTTCTGGAAGAGGAGCGACTACTTTCCGAATATAGTGGAGACAAGGAAGAACTTGAGTTGGAAGTAGGTTTGAGTATGTTGTAACAGATGCTAATGGGAGTGAAAAGTTCATCCCTAAGTCTCGTATCAGGCAAGCCGGTGCAATGGGACTCATGGACAAATTTTCAAAGGTAAGATTTGCTGACATACTTGGAAGAAACGTCATTATATTGACAATCAAGGATGTGCAGAAGTCGTTTATTCGCTATGTGACACGTGGGGATCACAAAAAGGTTTCGAGTATCCTGGCCAAAGGCTTTGATCCGAATTTTCATTGCCAAAAAACCGGAGGTGAGTAACTGAATCTATTGACGTAATGGAATACATTTTTGTAGAAACTCCACTGACGATAGCTGTCACTCGGAATAAGCCACAGGCAATGATTACAGCTCTTGTAGCAGGCGGAGCTCAAAGAGATTACTTCTCGAAATTCGGTCTGACTCCGTTACATAAGGCAGCCGCTGTGGGAAACTATGAGGCCGTTAAGGTGAGTGTGGGACTCCAGTTTTACCACGCACAATTAGACCCTGTTGGATTTTGGCCAATCGCCCAACACCATTGACAAGGTTGGCCTGACACCACTGTACTACAACATTTTAAATGATCAGGACACGAAAATTTGTCATAGCTTGCTGTATGAACATTCTCAGTTGGGAATATGCGACGCAGAAGGCTTGCAAGAAATTCACCAGGTAAGATCTCATCTTCAAAATGTCTGCTGTATTCTTGATGAAACCTATCGAAAAGCAGTATCCAGTTGGTTCATTGAGCTGGGCTAATTGACTGAAATCGAAGTGCAACAGCTCTCACAAACCAAGTCTTTTTTCTCTTTTCAAGAAAGCGGTGGCTTTTATAGTTCACGATTAACCACTGATGGTATTCAACTGTATTCCCTTGCTAAGTAATCTCGTCGACTTTGTAGCGTAATCGTTCAAAAACTCAGTCTGTTTTTGGATGAATTATCATCCCGTAGTTTTTAATTCATTAGTGACTAACGAACAAAACCATACCATGGTTTCAAACGGTTTCTACACCTTGAAGAATTCGAACTTTGTCTCTATTATCATGCTGGACTGTTTCTTGTATCCCTTCGGGCTTGCCAAAAATTTTGCAGAAGTGAGCACTACACATCTAATGGTTTTCGTCTTACTCTCTGTCCAGATAAGGTTAAGGTCATTCTACCATGAACCGTTGTAAGTAGTGTGTGTGTATGTGTTTGTTCGTGTGTGTGCGAATAAGTTTCCCAGAGATTTCCTGTACAATAATCGGGTTGAAACGTCAACTGGTTGATTCATCTTTGTGTCTCAAGAACAAACCTTGCCTTGCGATATCCAAACTTCATGGCCACTTGTCAAACCACGAAGACAGGGTACCCACAGACGTTCAACCCAAGAATGAATGGAGACTAACAAGACAACAGTGATGGACGCGTGAATAAGTAATGGCCTCATTAGAGTCAGTGGGTGTGCCCATCCTACGGTTAGTTGTGTTTCTGACTTACGTCTTTTGAGATCAGCTAATAGTTACGACATGGCTACAAGGTTAGTTTTGCCAGTTCCACAGAGAACAACGTGCCTATATTTGGACATACTTTCACCAATAAGAAAGTTCTTTGAGGGGTCAGTACTTCACACTCAGTTGTATTTGCTAAAGTCGAGCATTTTCAGTCAGTTTGTTTGCTGAAATCAGGTTCTTCATGGGGCTGCCATTCTATAGACTTCAGAATAGTCAATCACAATGTAGAACCTACACGAACGAAAACCTATGCTGTGTGCCACAAGGGTCACTTCTATTAGCGCAAGAGCATTGTTTTCTTTAAACCGAAACCTTCAGAAGGGTAAAGGTCCTAATAGTTCTCCTCTCACAGAGAGAGAGAAGCTGTGGCAAAGTTAAACTCACTGACAACCTGCACAGAGCTATCTTTATTAAAAACACATTTGTTCATTTGACACGTTTGGTGAAAGCTGAAATTTCCCTCACGTAAAGTGGTAGATCGAAAAATTATGAGCGAAAACAAAGTTCAATCAGCATAAGCATTATGCATTGGTTCCATGTTGACGGTTGCATAAAGGCATCCTTTTGATTTTTATGCCCGGGAGATGGGTCTAATTTTTTCAAAAAAATTACAAGTCATTTTCAATCCATGGGTGTATGCAATAAACCGGCTTAACTTAAAAGATACAAAATGCCATAAAAATAGACATTACAATGTAACCACTAGCAAGTCAGCGCATTCAGTCTGTTGCAAACTGATACCTGACTGAACCTCATTCAGTCACGGTGGCGGTGAAAAATTGCTATAAGATGGAATGTAACACACGGTTGATGAAGACTGATTTTTCATTTCTGGCTTGATCTAGAGGCTATCCAAATGTTTCATTCCTCACTCAATCTTTGGGGTACAGCTAAACCTTATCAAATTAAATTTTCACTAGCGAATTGCACCAGAGCACCGCGTTACGTCGGTCGGTTAAATGTGACGAAAGCATAACCCGATTGAAAGAACAAGCCTTTGTAGACGACACTAGATTGATTTTAAAGGCAATGCAGCTCAATTACTAAAAATGTGTTTTATCCGGACAAAAATGTGCATAAAGCATTCTTCACCTTATGATGGTTCGTTTTTCAACGGGCTACCTAAAGCATTCTTCGCCTTATGATGGTTCGTTTTTCAACGGGCTACAAACTTCTAGATGGAGGTTTTAGCTCCAGTCTTATTTGGTCCAATGCTGACATCTAAAATAATGAGTATTGGATCCGTTGTGGTCCACTTTGATGACCTTCATCTGCAGAAGTTCTCACAGGCTCACACATGAATCAATATTGTTTTGAAGGCGTGGAGTGAACAGCGTCACATGATCTTAGCTCTTCTAAAGCATCCCACGTTTTTCGTCGAGATCTAGATTATTTGCTAGTCGCTGCCACGTTGTTTGTGATTCAAAAAATACAAATGTGTCTTGTGAACGTGCAAGAGCTGTGCGTATTTGGTTTACCATATCTACACGATATATTCTTTCCTGGTCGTGTATTGAGATGTTTTTTTACAAACAAGCTAGTGAAGGGTTACCCACCGGCAGATCCCACTCAAGAACTTATCCAAGTTTCTAACATCACTAGACAAAGCTAAGTCAACCAAACAATCCATATTAGTACGTCTAAGCATTGAGGAAGTGTGTGGGAGGAGGGTTGTTAGCTGTCGGCCGCGTGGTAGTTAATCTTTTTGCGGATCTCGGCAAATTGTTTGCAAATGTTTTGTTACCACAGGAGAAATCGTCAGGGCATAACTGGCTGGGTGTTTCTTTCAAAATTAGTTTTTGAGCTGTGTTTGATGCATCCGACACGACTGATTTTTATAAGTTTGGCTTGGATGTCATTTGATTTGTCGGTCTAGAATCTTTATTGCATTGCACCCGAGTGGCTCGTTGGCTATCTTCGTTTCGGTAGTTCAGTAGTCAAGGGACAGAGATACTGAAATGATATCTGGAGAAAAAACCGAACGCAAGCGTATCGGACCGAAAGACAGCACAAATTTTAGAGGAATACAGCAGAGGAATACCCATCCAAACATTCGGTGACGATGCCTCTTCGTACTGTGACGAAACTTCTGCAAGCGAAATGCCAGACTCGCATCACAGATCAGCCATTACCCGATTTAAAATCAGAAAAAAACAATCGACTGTTAAGCCATACTTCTTCACATAAAGCTTCAAAGTCGTTCTAACTGTTTCAGTTTCGGCTGTAGTGGAGTGGATACGGGACGGCCAAGTATTACTGCGATAGCTACATGGTCTTTTATTTCCAATTTTACCCTAAAAAGCCATTCATCTCCCTGAAAAACAATCAAGCAGGAGTTATTTTTAGCACACATTTATGAGTAGGTCCGTAGAACAAATGGGAGAGACATTAGTAAGATCTGAGCAACATGTCTCCCGTGACTGCATTGCTAGCTGGCAAGGATGTCTCAAACAGCCCAGTTATCTGTGGAGAGTACAAAGCTACGAAGAGGCCGTGGCATAGCAGGGAGCGGTGTGAATGCTAACGTGGAACCTACTCGAGACGTGCCTAAACAAATTGAATGATTGATAAATAATTAATAGAAACTCTTATGTGCATCAAAGCAGGCAACATCACGTCAGAGTTGCTGCAAATGCGACCTAAAAAAACAGATGAAAGGAAATGAACCAGAGCTGATATCCAGCAGCTTTACTCCCCTAAAAATGGTCATGGTATTTAATAACTCATAGAGACGAACACAGTTTACAAATGACACTGTGGAGGATTGACCATCTGAATTCTCTTGAACCCATTAAGTTTCCGGCCAAATTGTCTGCAGAATATTTGCACGGGCACGCAGGACATTTTCGAAATTTTCTTACTGGTTTATTTCAACATTGATTGGAGATCTTGTGTGCATACCTGTGTGTATACTCTACGGTTCAGCCTTGTCAAATGTTTGTGAGCCACTCCTTGCCACGATCAACTACGGTCACAGATGACCGCAGGTTCTACCAGCTGTCATTGTGCAGTTGGAGGCATCTGAGTCACCAGTCACGGAATTTGGTAAGAGCTGTACCTGGGTGAACCAATTCAACCCTATCTGGAATGATCCTAAATTGCAATGCTTCCTTCATAAGCACTGAGCCTAATATCCTTACATCACCCCATTCGTTAGACTCCAATCATCCCATTCTTCGCTCCATCGTCTTGGAAGGCCTATGAGCAAAATAGCGATCAATGAATGGATGCAGCACCTTGTGGTGTTTGGATGGACTATTCTGGTTCGGATGGCGAGGCTGGCTGTATATCCGCACTTGACACGGGCACATGATGCCTTGCACCATCCTGATATTATCCTAGCTACATCCCACGAGTGCATTTTTGGATTTCAGCGGATCGAGAAAACGCGGTTTCTAGTGTACAACCAAGCAATGATAAGCAGCACACAGAACTCATTGTGCACTATGCATGACATTGTCCTAGTTGGAGCAAAACCGTCTATTGATCTTGCTCCGCAAACTTATGTAGGTTTCGTAAACCTGCTGAAGAGAAACAACACTTGGTAAGCAGCAAGACACTAACTTGTGCCACCTTTACCGATATTACTGCCTGGCTATGTTTCGAGGGCTTTTAGGCACTGTGACGTCATAAAGTCATTTTATCTTCTTCGTACAAAGTATGTCCATCTACTTCGTTATTGGCTTTTGAGAATGCGTATGATGTCTGTCTGTGGGTAGAGAAAGGAAAATAGACAAGCTTTACAAATTAACAGAAATAGGGATTTTCCCCAGATCTTTCTATTCCTATCGCATCATCTCTGGTTCGCTTTGTGACAGAACTAGAAATTCTTCCTTATTAATCGTAAAAAAGCGGAAAGAAGTGGATATTGTTTGATCATGAGAAAATGTTGTCATTCACCTTCGCCAGTTTTTTCAAAATGAGAAAGGTTGGTCTTGATGTTTCCATTGGAGTGCCACACTTGATTTTCTATTGCGATATGTGAAAGAATTTGACCTCGTTTGTTGTGCTAAAATCGATCTTCTCTACGGAAGTTTCAATATCGAAAGACATTCAGCTATGATATGTTGTGTTAGGAATGCCTAAATGTTGGTTCCTCGGATGAGTTTTTCGACTGTCGATCATGTGGCAGTCGCCCGAACAACCAACCACTGACGACATATCCTTGTATGGCGACAAAACGTTTGCAAGGTGATTGCCAAGGCAAAGGAACAAATTAACCACCGATTTGGCAAATGCTAACTGATTTGGTCTGCTGGTTTTAAAGATATCTCGGTTTTGCGTTCTTCTCCTGCTCTGACTCTCGACCAAATACATGGCTTACTCATTAGGACCGCCGGATCGTTTTTAGTCAAAATTAGACGGCTGCCAATTTTCTTTCTAAACTGTTCTGGAGGTAAGAAAGACTGCTTCTTGAGCCACCGACGATGTAACCAAGTTACAGCTGCTCCAGTAGGAGTGTGATAAAATTAACAAAAGAATCTCAAAGGCATCAAACACCTACCGTCCCTACAGGAAACGCCCTTCTAGGCAATCAGCTAGGTTAGTAAACCTAGTCGACCACACCCTGGTCCAGTTCTTGTTCATAAAAGACGTTTATTGTAATACGAAAAAACAGACCTGTTTTCAACCGAAAGATGAGTCAGCACTTTCAGGAACAAACGGGGGTGGAAGAAAAACCGGCCACCTGTTGTATGACGAAGATCGAAGTCTTAGCGACGAGCATGCACTTGTGCGAGTGTAAGTGCAATCATGTCCGGAAATGGTACGATGACGATTACATTTTGATGCAATACGTCGGTTGAGCACGCAAGCCACGTGGACAGTCCAGGGCGTCGCCCTTTTAGATTCTCCAAATAAGACAACTTGACTCCAGTGTGAAACCTTCACTTGAGGAAACACCTGAATAAACTGGGACTCTGCCTGTCGTCTTTTTTGTTTTGTTTTGCTAGTTGAATGTTTGAAGAATAGTGTCTTATTTTTTTGGTCTACGAGTGGGCGAATTGGATTCGAAATTCTCGTTTTGTCGGCTATCATGGTAACAGAGAAATTAATCACTTGTTATACTTCCTGTGAGTAGAGTTAGTGTAGATGCGTCGCATTCTAGTGAGCTGGCTGAAGTATTGAGTCAGATCAATACTAAAAGACTTCAGAACCCGGAGGTGGACTAGCACTAGTTGTGCTGAATTTATATTCTTCCAGGCTTGAGTTGACTTCGCTACTGGTACGCTTATGCACACTACGTTTATTCATGCTCTGGCAAGGATACTTCTACTAACATATACCCGCGTCCCATTCAGATATGCATCTGAGCTTCACAAGAAGCCCGCTTGTAAGAAAACCTGTAAAGATTAAAAGCATGTGATCAAATCGAAACCACCGATCGATTGGTAAAATAATCGTAAAGAATTCTCACTGAAGTGTCGTGAATGTCTAAAGATTCTGGAAGAAGAGAACAGAGTACAATAAAGAGCCTATTTCGTGCTAACCTGTTTGGTTAACATACACACAAAGCCATATTTGGAAAGATCTTCAGTGATCACCAACTGGGCTGTTCAAGCAAACAGACTTCAAAAGAACAGTACAAGTTATATTGAAATTCAAAGTAAATAGTGCTTGCTTCACGTCTACAAGTCACCATGCAAAGAAAATTCTTGAGGTGTGAATACGGAGTGGCTCGAATTTCCAAACTACTTTGTCTAGTTTTNCAAACTTCTTTGTCTAGTTTTTTCCAGTATTTCCCACCGCTTTTGCATCCCTGAAGGCTATTTGATATTTGACCAATGGTCCCCCCAGAAAGTACGAGCAATAAGAAAGAATCACTTTGATCGGTCTTTTAGGCAGTACTCACGTAACATGCACGGTTGACCATTTTAGTCAAATGCTCCGGAAGTCATTGAAGTTACACTTTTGGCGGTACATAAAAGTGGCGTTATTACGGTGGCGGTTTCGATATGATTTTGTTGCATTATTTAGTGAATTTACTAGATATGCATTTTTGCGTGGACGTCATTCGTCGTTTCCTACAAATGGTAAAGTCCCAAATTGGACTGAAACCCCGCGCAAAGGTAGGTCACATAAAACGGCGTACACTAACCCATTAAAAGCAGTCAAATGACCGGCTAGCTGGTATACTCACGGAGATTATAAAACCATTAAGCTACTTCACTTCACTTAAAATCAGGCAATTGTACAGTTTTCCAAGTGAAACTGCTGCGGGAAGCAAGTAGTAGACTCAAAGTCAAAGATAACAAGGCTACGGACAATAATTGTTCTTTTCTGTCGTCGCTGATGAGATTTCAGATAACCGTTTTATCCGAAATGTACGCACACTATGAACATAAGAGCGAAAAGCAATCATCAAACTAAGAAGAAAAAAGGCAGAATTAGATGGGAGGAAAGTGATTTACGATGCAGAACATCTCACATGGGAATTAATCTGAAAGATCCGCTTTCACAGATAACTTTGAGGTTATTAAGTGAGCGTCATAAGGAGCCGGAGGGCCTCTATATAATAATGTTCTTAAGTATAGACGTGCAGCAATGCAGTCCAACGAACGTTTCTGGAGGCACTTAATCGTACCTGAATGTAATGTGGAAAAAACTTCACCCCGTATTTTCTTGAAAAGATTTTTATGGACATTCTTCTGACTCTCATTTAGAGTAACTACTGGAGAATAAAGAGACTATTACTAACAGTTTGAAAAGTCCGAATGCACTGTTGGATGGTAACACGGTTCTTTTCCAGTAGTCTGTCAAAAGCAGCTCGTGGACGATACAAATCAATCGTGAGAGCCATAACAGATGTAAAAGTTTGCATCATCGAATCGATAGAACTTTGGAGTGGAAGCCGCCGTATGAAGTAATTCAGCGTCCGGATTTTTATGACAACTTTGTCAAGTGGTTAATGCCATGTCGATTCAGAAGGCGAAAGTTGTACCAAGATATTTTATGTAATTAACTTGGATTAATGGACAATCACTGGTAGTAAATGGAGCCACGATAAATGAAGTAGCCTCAGGTAACCTTCGAGGTGTCCGTATAAACACAATCTGGCTGTATTTGAATGAGTGTAGCTGCAGTGCGACTTCCTGTGTCCATTGACACGCGGCCTTAATGTGTTAAGACGTCCAGTATTGCAGCACCTGCTCTACTAGCGGTACTGTCATCCGCGATTTTAGGAAAAATGCACTAGTAATCATGTTTCAAAGAGTTTTTGTAGAGAACAAGAAGAGAAAATTTGACAAAACAGTCCCGTAAGATAGCACATTTGTTGGCAATCTTTCTATCCGTAAATTAGTATTAAACTAGTGTCCGTAAAGGGCAGCCAACAGCTTTCGATATCCTTCTGAGAAAATTTATAAAGTTTCTGATTGACTGAACCAAAGACACCACTGAAGGTGATAAACCAGGCCTGAAAACATTATTCTGGTACCCAAACATTCAGAAATGTGTGATGAGACAAACTATTCCATCCATGGTATAGCTATGTATCTTGTACCGAAATACAAGCACTTATTGAGGGCCTTCTAATGCCAAAACGTGATCGTTCTAGCACTATGAACGGGAAAGAATTGCGTGAAATTGGAAAGCATTTTTGTGGACCACCGAATTAATGTGTTTCGACTAAAGAAGGTAGTCTTCTAATTCTCCATCCATCAAAAATATCTGATTTTTCTAGGACGGAAATTTCTGAATTGGTGGAGGTCAATATCGACAGGGGCATCCTGTCGAGTGGATTTTCGTTAGCCCAAATTGGATGTCCTTTCGGAATGGCATCGAGTATTCACCCCTTATGACAACTCCCATGTGTCATAAGTGATGGCATAATGACCTCTTGTGGCAAAACTTTTACTCAGTTATCGACATAATACACCACTTATAAGTTTTCAGTCTTCCACTGGTTTAGCTCTTTTTGGAGCTCGTCGGCTAGGTGTAGTTCTCGAATTTGCAGCAACCATATGACCTACTTGAACACAGAATTTTACCCATCTGACGGGATAATTTTGGCGGATTAATTTTGTGTCAATGGGAAGCTCACCTGAAGCTCAGCCGGATCTTACATCCATAGTACTCCTCAGCTTAATGCACTGTTCAGAAGTCACCCTCTGTTTTTGACACTTAATGGGATTGCTGAAAAGCATTCGGCAACGCTTTGCGTTTTACGCACTGACTAGGGCATTGATTTGTGCACAAAGTACGTTTGACCCGGAGCTCACCTTCAGAAGTTGCAAATAAACTCACAAAATACACGGTTCTCTCTTTTTTTATCTCCCGACCCTATGTGCGCAAAGTCATTCGTAGAAAAAGTTTCAATATCTTAAATATTATTTCAACTAGTCAGCGATTGTACAGTGCACGGTTGGAGATTCTGTTTTGCCTCTAGCTAACACCAAACGTAGAATTATTTCTTCACCGCTTTGATATCTGCGGCAGTGAGAGGGGTTCCGTTTCTTTAGCGTAAAATACTTTTTCTTGCCTGCTACATATTCACACCACTGCAGGGTAGGAAAAAGTTTGTGCGAATGTCATTCAGCCTGGAGATTTTTGGCCCAATTTGAATGGAACATAAATGGGTTTAAGTCCTACTCCCGGTCGTCTCAGCTTTATCTTTCTGTCACCTGAGATTCCCCAGTGTAGGTGACGACAAACCGTCCAGATGTACATACAGCTCTTCTCACGGACAACGCAAATCCAGACAGGTAACAGGAGAGCGCGTCATATACAGACAAGATCCGAAGTTGAAAATCAGTGAGATTCGAGGTCTCACCACATATCAGAGATGGCCAAGGAGGCCTGTAATTGGTACACGCCTACGGGGTCAACGTGTCTGATTGTAGACTATTTTTTAACAGTTCAGTTTCTAGTGGGATCTTAGTGACATGTGGTTAATGCAGCGTTCAGACTTAAGTGGAAGCTGGTTGCATCCACAAGTACAAATCGTGGGGGTAGTTACAATCGTGCGCTGTCTCAGGCTGTACTGATTGTGCCAGCTGTCAAGTTTTATCGAAGCTAGATAGTACTTTAACGTCTGGGTGTTGCATCATTATCGAAGCCACACGCCCCAATCAGATTTCAGTGATATTATCAAGGCAAAGCTCCCGGTTTTCAAACTCGACCCTTACTGTATGCGTCTTTATTTCTCTGTGGCTGTCCACGTGCTTGGGATAAACTGACTCCTTGTTTCTCTCGAATTATAGTCAACCATAACCGGTTTTCGCAGACAGTCATTGTTCTCCAGTAATACGGTCTGCGATTGACCCCGGTAATCTATGCTATCTGTTTTAGTAGATTTGGTCAGCTTCGCGCTTGTTCATCATGGTGGCTTCCTTACCCATGAACTAATTTTGATGACAAAGCAAACTTTTAAACCTAGCATCGCCAGCACAGGACCAGCGGTGATGGTTATCACATCAGCTAAGAAAGACTAGTTTGATTGTATTCGTTAAACAGTTTTCAAATCCGAGTCCAAACTCCGCCATGGAATTCCATATTTTGAGCGATATACTCTCCCCTAACTGACCAGACGGTAGAATGTCTGGACTTAAGTACTCGGTTAGAAATCAACTTCGTGATTCAAAGGCAACAATACAGACTAAAACCTGGATACTGAGTGTGCCTGAAGTATGCATCTATTATTGTTGAGGTTCTGTCAAGACCAGTTCATTTCAGAATTTGTTTTCGGTATTCAGTGTGTTGTGATGGGCTGCCCCACTAACATTCCGATCAATTTTCTCATTAAAGGGCATCTACGTATCCAACTCTCCGGCCACAGCAACACTTTACACTTGGTTTACTAGCATACAGAAGAGTCCTGAGAGGCTCGCACTTTTCCGGCATGTTCTTGAACTTAGACAAGACACCAATGTGCTTTTGGCCAAGAATTCTAACAGAGACTAAACCTCAATCAGAAAAGCAGATGGATCCGTGTTTATTGGTGGCGTTGTTGTGATCTTCAAGGAACCGAGAACAAATGGAATTCCGGAAGAGTTGAATTATAAAATGGTCAACAGTGGTTCAGACTGATTTATATGTGCACTCGTTGAGTACAAAATCTTGGATCATTATCCGCTCCGTTTTCGAACAGTAGCTGACCAGCCAGCTTTGTCGTCTTGGTGGCTTGCCGGGAGAAACAATTATCTTAGAAATCAGGTAATTGGTGGATCTGGCATGGTGGGGATGAGATCGTCGGACGAAGGTGGCCTATCTTGGAACTGAATAATTTTCAGAGGGAACACTAAACTAGCGACTTGCAGACTACTGCAAAGTTCTGATTGAAGGGTATTTTAAACATGCATTGCTTTCTCAACAGATCGGGGAGGTTTGTCTCACTTTTAGTGTGTCACCAACAACACAGAATGGGTAAGACTTTTGTTCCTGCGCTTCACCCATATTTTGTTGAAGAGCATGATGCTAGGATTAGCCAGTGAGATAAAATCCATATAAACAGAGTAGTCAACTCAGTATCCCTAAACAATTAACGTACGATGCCCTGTAGAATATTTTCTAATGGTAAACAAACAGGAAGTGCTTCTTTAGGTAGATGCTGGTCGATTTTCAAAAGCAGCAGTTTATTAGGCACACGCGAAACCACCCATGTGTTTTTGTTTGGTAAGAACATATCTGCTTGCTTGTAGGCTAAATGAACTACGAGGTCACTTAAAAGCCTAACCGATCGGTGCTAATTTTCACTCTTACGCATTGATCCATGCGCACTCTCACCTAAGTGGGTCACGTGTTTATTGAGTTGTACGCACACCCGTAGCTGCTTCTATACTCGAAAACATAGCACACGTGAGAAAAGATTTAAAGATCTATGCCTCAAAGTAGATAGCATCTAGGTGATATCTATCTATCCATCTATCTAGCCGGGATATTGTAAAACTCCTCACGACGCCTCCGGAACTAACATGACATTGCTGAAGGTTCTCAAACCAGTGGGCGATTTTATCAGGGATCACGTTTTACTTATTAAGACACGCTACGCTTTTGGTTGTTTTGTTTAACCGCAGAAAACGCTTAGTAAGTGGAGATGTGATCTACAGCTTACGTATGCAGAATCGTGAGTTTTAAATGTGGTGGTCCTTTAAAATTAACATATGACTTAGTGGAAAACTGCCGTGGTACGCATAACGAACTTGATTTTCTACAGCCCTTGTTCGAATGTTGGTGACATGCCAGTGCTTCACTCGTCTTGCCAACTTCACACTACATCCACTTTGTTGTGCTTAGATTTGATTTATTTGAACCCAGTGGGGGAACATTTTCCAACCCAAGTAGCCTAGCTTCGAAAGTTAGCTGCACAAAACTGCGCGGACGTGAAAGTTGCCCCCGAAAATCTGCTTACTCTGAATTCCTGTTACAAGAGTGAACACAATTTATCGCCGCAGTTTCGTAATTCTCGTTCGGAGACTAATTGTGATGTATAAGACGGATCATCATCCAGTAGCAATCTATTAAGACATCTGGCCACCCAAGGAATGAGTGTTTCATTTCAGTATGTTGCTCAGTGAAATACTCAACAACCTATGGTTTTAGTGAAGACAATATTTTACTTGTTTAGATGGCAGGTGGTTTTTCCACAATTATGTCCGGAAAAATTCTATGGAATCGTGTGATGTGCTTCACCAACACTGTCCTCTTTGGACTTTGCTTTTTAGGCTGCGCGGCTCAACCGAGTGGAACAGATTAACCTTTTGATTATGTACGGCGCCGATGTGAACAGCCGGTGTGTTCCACCAAATGGGACAACAGCTTGTCTGCCAGCAAATAAGCTCTATCCCATGGCCACAACCAATGACACGCCACTTCACGTGGCCGCCGCAGCTGGACAACGTAATGCGGTCATGCGACTGTTGTCATGGGGAGCCGATCCGACTCTCATCAATGTGTCAAACCAAACAGCGATTCAGGTGGCCCAGTCCTGTGATCATATGGAACTGGCTGACGCAATTCGTTTCTTTCGGGGAGACGTACACCACAGTCTCTACGGTGAGTTATGACGAGCTGTTAGGCTTGGGACCAAATAAAACGAAGAGTGCTTTAAATTAGGTTAAATGCTCTTATTAAATAGTCTGGTTTTGGAAGATATGGAACCTAACAGGCAGAAAAAATCTCGTTTGCTAGCCGTTAAAGGAGAATTTATTTTCGCTTGCCATGTTACTTTTTCTGTTGTCGTAATAGTACTGTCTTCTTTTTTAAATTGTTCAGTAAGTTCTTAGTATTCTTAGTATTATCATTTATTTTTGAAGAGCATGGTCACAAACATAAAAAGTGAATGCAAGCTATGAATGCGAAAGAGTAACAGGAGAATATGGGAGAAAAGAGAGCAACGTCTCATTCGAAATCATGCCAAGGACAGTGCCGGTCTGATGAGGTGAATCCCAAAGTATGTAAAGATTTTGGTAT
>NW_008751676.1:3045765-3112680 GCF_000715545.1 Opisthorchis viverrini
ACGGGGTGGTTAGCCCTGTCTGGAGTTGCTGAACTCTTAGCTCACCCAGACAGACGTCCTGGCTACCCGGTCGGCACCACGAGGAGGTGGTTCAGCTCGCCGACCAAACTTCACGCTGGTGGCGTATGTCTTTTTGAACTACCGAATATACATCAAACAGGCTGATTTAACCCGAGGGTCTCGCCTTGGTCTATAAAAGTCACTCTAGAACTGCTTTAATGCGATTAGCTACCGGATTAGCGTCTTGCGATATTAGATCAGTAATCGACTTTGTTTCACAGCTAGCTTAACACCCTCACGGCACTATGGTATGCAGCTACGTGATATCAGAAGAGCTGGACAGATCACCAGATTTGCACCGGGTGCCGATTGATCCGTAAACGTGAGTATCGGTGCACATTTGAGATTCCGCAGGTTGAATCAGTAGACTGTTTGTTCACACGTTCTGGCAGGTTCCATATGAGTAAAAGGTTGCGTGCACTCACCATTGCGTTCAGTCGCATCTATGGACTGCCTTCCGGTGCCTGTTTCTAGACAGTATACATTTGTATAGAAGTTGAATAGGACGGCGGACCTCACGAAATTCTTTTGCATACCTAGCCTAAGGCGGTAGGGTGGAATGACAGCAGTAAAACTAGAACCGTCACGATGACATATTTGTGTAACTGATATCGTGTTTCAATTGACTTCGAGGACACAGCTGGTTCTTGTGAGTGGAAATTGCTCTAGCTTATTTCGTCCCCATTCAACAATAAGTGATTAAAGTGTTGATACAAACCCCTAAATCTGCGCCAATCATACAGATCCACTGTTGTTTCCAAGCTAAATTAACGCAGTATGGGCCAAAGTAAAATAGATTCATGTATAGACGTAACACATCATTCATAAGGTTGCTGGAAATTTTACGACAGCCTACGACCATCAATCTTATGTTCCATTTGAAACCAAATTGCTCGAAATTAGCGAAATGCACTCATTTGCAAACAAATTTGGTTTTGGGGGAGACGCACCTAGAACCCAGGTGAACCTCTCCTTCATGATGTTTTCAAGCAACAGAATGTGCTGCACCAGACCGCTTCATGTTTCAGTTACTACGATGTTTCCCATTTATCGTGATGCATACATACACGTAATAGACCACTCATAAGGTTGCTGAAAATTCACCAACAGCCCACGACTGGTTTTGCCCTTCTTGGGGCTCATGGATTCAGATTTTTAGCTCAAGTTTCTTTATGCTTCAAGAGAGATAGGGTAAGTGTTATGATAATTGCTGGCCTGTAGGATAACTAAGCTTGTGCTGTGCAAAGAGAGCAACATGCGCATCAGTGTTGGCTGGCTTGAACTACAAAGCAGTGTTTTACCCGGACAACATAGTTCGAGATACGAGATACTTTTCAAAGGAACAGTTATTCCCTGATGAATTTGATGTCTCCTAGAAGTTTGGAAAACCTGTTTTGGAGCTAATCATTTAGAAGAGGTAAAGGCTCTGAAAAACTCAATGCTTGAGACCAGTGGTCCACTGGTGGAGGAAACCGGAGTTTGGATCTCTGTTCTTCATGCGTGATGTTTGGAGCTAGATCAGAAGGACGTCCTATGGAGTTACGTCTGTTGCTGTAAATTTAAATTTCGGGCAAACATTGCAAGTAGATGTGGACAAAAATGGGATGTGACGTATCCTTTGTAAACAAGGCAAACAGGTAAGAAACGAACAGATATATACTACTCAGTTTCTGTCCTAAGCAGCAAGGAACAAAACGGATATCGGTGAGGGTCAGGAATGCTGTATCCGCAGGACTACGGGGACAGTACTTGCCAACCAAAAGAGACTTCCTGATAGACGTAATTGGGCAACAAAATCTTATTCCTCTAGAAGATCTCCCGATATCCGTATAAAGTTAAGGAAGGATTGAAGATGAGATGACAACCACTACTGCTAATAAGCGGTTCTGAAAAGCTTGGAAAATATGTTGACTAAAAGGAGGAGTACTCACATCGACTTTACCCGCAGGATATCCAACTGAGACCCTGAACGCTTGCCATCAGAATTGGCGGTGACTCAGAGCAAACACTTATGAGTCTCAATGAGAGGATAATTTGATTCCGGCGGATGACATGTTTCACGTACTAAACAGGACAATTCAGTTAATACAGGAATGGACGTGACCTCAGCGGACCTCTAATCTATTCACACAATGGTGTTCGTCCTCCAAATGTCGATTAATGGCGATGTTTCTGAGTTGGTATTTTAGGCGTCACCTGCTATGGGAAACCACAAAAGGTCACTGGAGTGAAACACATTGTTGTGTAAATGAGAGCTATTCACTATGGAGGAGCATTCCGAGGTGTTTTGAGGCCATTTAGTGGTGGCTAAATGACAAATGATTTGGTCGAGATGAAAATCCCTTGGGATTGTTTCCTATTCATTCGCATACTTACTCCCATACTAATATCTGGAGTGACAGAAGTAGCAGTGAGAATCAGGATGCAAACGCCCTCGGTGAATGTCACACCTATTGGTTGCGTGGGCTAACTTCTAGCCATAAAAATTGAACAGTGAGTATACCTGTCATAAAAAACTGGTTTATTTTCATAAAGGATTCTACTCACAAGTTTGCTGAAAACTCTTCGACAGCCCATGACCGGTTTTATCCTTCTTGGGGCTCATCAGATAGGCGCAGTCCCGGAGTTTCCGTCCACCTTATGTTTTACTTGAACCCAAATTGGACTGTTTTCAAGAAATACACTCATTCGCAAATCAATTGGGTTTTCACGAAAGACTCAACTGAATCTCTCGTTTATGACACCGTGCCAACTGAAACATGAGGCGGCCTGTGTGCAGCACATTAAGTTGTAGACTGCCATAATTGAGAGACTCATTTGAGTCTCTCGTGAAAACCCAACTGATTTGCAAAGGATTGTATTTCTCGAAAACTGGTTTATCTTTTCAGTACATTTTTTTGATAACGTTTTTTGATAAGTAAGCCTTTATTAATTAAATCATTAGATGGCAAACTTTAAAAGGGACTCACAAAATGAATGAAACACTGTGTATTGAAACTCCTAATGGTAAAGAATCTGGTCAAAGGAGAAACGTCTTCGATGATATCCTACAGACACACCAGTAAGAAACCATAAGAACTAACAACATATTTGAGACTTTCGGTTTCACGTTGGTCTCGTTGTTATTAAGTAGCGACTCTTTTTCTGGTGATAGTTGTTCACACTAATATTATCCTTATTCGTTTGCACATTGTCGACGACGAAAAGTGGAAGCCTTTGAAGTTTCGAAAAAAAGCGATTCCTATAAGTAATCATCGTGCAACTTCTTAAAGACGGTGTGAAGTAGAACAATTCTCTATCAAAGCCTTCGACAGAATTAATGCGCGAAATGTGGCAACTGCGGTTGACTAACCGATTACGCAACAGACTAATTAACCATGTCATCGTTATTGCTAGAAGGTGTCTTATGTCCTTGGAGAAAACGATCAAGGATAAGGCACCCACAGCTCAGAACAACACTGCAATAAAGACCTCCGAGCAGCTCGTCAGAATAATGCGCGACCAGAGGGTTCTACTACGGCTCCAAGAACCTACAGCACAACAACAGATGGACTGAAGCTGAGCAATCCATTTAGAACATGACAGCTTGCGATCGATTGGGATCGGTTAAGTGTCCTCCTTCAGGTATGTCAAATACTTCCAAGCAGTGTTACGTAATTCCAAGCCAGAAATATACACTGATTTCACAGCATTCAGTTTGACAGCAGCTGACTTATTTAAAAACTCCTACGGACCTTTTGCCAACATTGGTTTGAAACAAAAAGACGTTTCATTAGACGACGGTGGTTGGGCACAGTCCATAGTCTATTTCATAACCATAAAAATCAGATACGTTATATTTGCTTCCCTAACGATTTTGGCTGTTTTTCAAAGACCGGCTTACATACCACTTCTTTAGGTTTGCGCCGGAACCAGATAACTCTTGAGATATTACCGAGACACTAGTGGTCATAAGTTCCAAGGCGTCTAGAGTCCTAAGATTCGGGGACCAAGTCTTGTGACCATAAGGTAACAACGTTTTTACAGCTGCCTTGCATACCGTTTGTTTTCAGCAAAAGCGTTGGCGCCGTAAGTGACAGAAGTTGTCGAACGCTGTCCGAGCCTTCGTTATCCATGCTCTAACTCCATCTGTTATAGTGAAATCGTCGCTTATATGGTTGCCAAGTTATACGAACCCTTAAACAAACTCAAGCCTTTTATTATGAAGCTTCAAAGAGTCAGTGGAGGATTATAATCCTGAAGCAGGACTTTGAACGTTGGATGTGAAAGACGAATGACGAAACGCAGAAACACTCTGATGTTCTATCCAAAGTACTCTGCATTCACAGGTAACCGTCAGAGGAAAAGAAAACATGTTCGTCCGAATAACCCAAGTCTATTGACCTCTCAAGATGTGGCTTTGGTCCCTAGATTAATGGTCCCTTATGGTCTGCTTCCCCTACTAACGCCGCAAACAAAATTGAGCTAAAAGGGGTAGGGCAGAGATTGATGAACTCCACTGCTTGTGGCAAGACCTTTGGATAGCATATAGTACAGCCTAATCTGACTAGAGGTATGGAATTACAGAGCACGACAAAATTCAACAGAACTCCATGACCAAAAATACCTAGAAAAGCCACCCTGTCCTCAGAGCAAATCATTTTTTGAAGCCAACGAGAACTGTGACTACTGGTCACCAGGAAATTGGATCTCACCTTGGTGTGACGGTTTGAGTACCTTCGCGACCCACTGAACTACCCCGTCTTCCATACCAATTTGGTTACCGATGAGAGATCTGACTAACACGGTCTCCTGGCCTTTCAGGGTTGAGTTGGAAGATTTTTGGCGTATTGTTCGACAAAAATGGTAATGCACCCGTATTTCCAGCTAAACGCCGCTGCCTTGAATTCAGGCTTTTAAGCTTAATGCTTTGGTCGAAGACCTTAATCCCCCTCTTGTCTAAATCTGGACACGTTTGCACTATCCCAGCTTGTGTAAAAACATGATGCCTACAACCGGCCTAATTGTCATACCACATCGGCTGCCGCATTGTGGCATCGGTTGGGTTGCCTTACTTGCTGTATACTTCAGGGCAGGTAAGCGAAAACAGGCTATTGCTGACGCATCTTTCATTGTTTCCCATGCTTTCCCATCAACCTTCCACTGTACCACCAGTGACACTTTCCTTGTAGGCCCATGCGCTATGACTGGCGACTCCGTTCGTCCCACATTTGTTCTAGCCGCAGCATCTGCGCATCACCGTGCACTGATAGCCCTAAGCATTTCAAAAGCAATCTTCAAGCCTCGAAACCCGGTCTGTCTAGCCGCATATGAGGTTAGAAAACTGAAGCAAGCAGGGCAACAGACTGCTCTCGCTCTCACACTAGACTTGCTCAACATTGACCTGTGCTGCATTTCAGACACAAGGATTCAAGTTGCACGCGTAGTGACTGAGTTAACAGTTCATCAGTCTCTACTGGCTTCCGGCTACGCACCTCTGGTGATACAGAGGCTTTTGCGTTAGGATATGCAGGGATCGGTCGTGTTCAGTCTGATTCAACAGTTGTTGTGTAATACTCGATATGTGTCCCCGCGCATTGGGGCCAATATGATCAATATCGATTTAGTAGACGCTGTACCACTGTTCGATCATCTTGGCTGCCCTCGTTTTTAAAAATCTGTCCAAATAGTACTCATTCTGGAGACCCAACTGTCAGAACAGTCAGACAGCCTCAGGCGACATCCATTTTTGGGCCTCCTTGATCATTTGCGAAGCAATTACTGCGTATTGAACATGTGATGCATTTGGCGTAAGAAACTGCATGCAGTCCGACTGAAATGGTTCTATGCGTCATTTCCTGTGGCTATGCTGCACAGCTGTGTGTGCGCATCCTCCCACCCCAAGCATGCACCAAACAGGACACATGGTTCATTGGAATTTAACTGCAAAGAGGACAATTCTTATCAGCTGAATGTTTTCGGGCGCAAATGCGTGAGAATAAGACCAAGCTACACCCATCCAGGTGACCAGTAGGGAGTCTGTCCGTGCGGCAACACCTGATCCAGATGACATCTTAAACCCCTAACTGCAAACAGATGGAGATGGACGCAAGTGAACTAACAAAAAAAGGCGAATGACGACCAGTTTGGTTGTGTTGGATTTGATTTAGCCTAAAGAGTGAGATCCGAGAGACAATCGGAAAATGAACCGAATTTTTTGGCTCTCATCTAGGAAATTACTTACTGATGGTGGGCACAGTATTAACCTGTGTCCTTGTCCAAATACTTTGCCTACATTCCCATGAACCAGCTTACCCTGGTCACACTTCGATAAGTTAGACTGACTACATGGTATTTTTATATTTCCCAGAACTCGTCGCTACAGCCCGGTGAACGAATATTGAGAATTCACTGAGAGTTTCGGATCTTCAGTCAGTAGAAGTTCGAATATCATCCACTGAATACTTCTTCATGTGTAGCAATAGGTAACGGCCCATCCGGAAGTTATCCAGTTATCCACTGGGTCTCACACACTTAGCATGATACAGAGTATCTGCAGGCCACAAATCTGACTGCTTCGTTACACAGTCAACTTTGGTTTTCTTCGTAGGTACTTGTCACAGTCGGGTTTTTCCTTAGCAACGTTCGTCGAGCCGACATTTCTCTAATGCCCATCATCTGATGTATAGAGCGGATTATTTCTCCTACATAGGTCATGCGCTCAAAAACGCAGTACAGCTTCCTTCTAGTTCACCTGGAAATGTCACACCACTCAATGATGTGATTTTAGAAAACTACCAAAGCCTAATGTTAGTAGGTGCCCTTTCCACAGTGATCTCAAGATTATAGGGAATAAAGAAGGAATAGACATCCCCTACTCACCTACTGAGGTGCGTCAACCAGAGAAAATCAACAATTTCGATGAAAGGGATTCACTTTTCTCATTTAGCTTCACTCAAGTATAAAAGTATCTCAGAATTTTGACAGATAAAGGGTTTTGTTGCTGCGCATACAGGAGTCATAAAGCGCCCTTAGTTACCGTTCCAAATGCTAACAAACGCGCTTGCTTGAACAATAAAACGCTCATCACAGGAAAGAAACTTTGATATGGGTAGAAAAAAGAACAGAGAGTAATTTTGCTGCCAAACAGTGCCAAGGATCACAAAGTATCACTTTGTTTTTTTCTATTCCTGTGTTTGGCTGACGAAACTCCAACAGACAACTCGTCTAGGGGCAGATAGTGTGTAGAAACTATCCATTCGCCTAGTTAGTTGAATGATTCTTTGTTACAATCTGTCATGTCACCACAGGACAGCAAAATTTAATGGGCTGGATATCGGTTAGATATCGTTATCATATGCTAGCATTAGGCTTGTTCGACCGGCTTAGGCTTGGCACAATAACATGACAGCAGATAACCGGGAATGTCTTCATTCGTTCACTATGCATTCAAGTTCGAGACTCTGTATACTGATACAAACGGTAAACTTGGTATGGTAGTTGAAACCAAACAAGATATTTCACACGCATAACTCCTTCGTGTCATTGTGGAACAGGATACGTATAATGTTTCTGCAAAATATAACTCTAAACATATCACTAGTCACTCCGTACTATTCCAGAAAGCCTACGAAGTGCGTCAGGTTTCGTACACAACCGTCCAGCCAATCGAATTTTAGAAGAGAATTGTTCAAACACGCTACTTCAGTTTCAGATTTTTCCATACTAAGTCAAATAACGAATATAAGATGAGTGTACCTATGTCGTACATATGTGTTGCATATTATAACACCGTTATTTAACTTGTGGCAAAAGTTAGCGACACCTGGGAGTGAGTTCAACTCCGCAGAGGTATTCCGTAAGCTTTTCTCATAGATTTTTCATGAAATTAACGAATACTTACCAATAAATCGTTCCACAGTTAAAGAATGCTGAATGCAGGTACACGTTCAGTAGGTAGCTCCCGCTGCTATTCCACCGGTAGAATGTAGTTTTCCTTAAGATACCTTCTTTGTCTCTATTCATGTAAGCTCCCTTGATGACGATCAGCGTTGTTGGACAAGCTCTTAAGAGAAAATTATGGGGCTTTAGCCTGCTAAGCATACGAATTTGCGGTCCGAAACAACTTCTATACTGTCATACAGCTATAGAGATGTCAGGTTTAACCGAGAAGCGTGTTTTATGCCTCAAAGGTGGATAATGGAAAATGAGGCAACGAAGCGTAACGTTGAAACTCAGATGGAGGGAAGGGTCTTATTATTGTTAGTGACAATTTTCGAGGAATCTGTTACGTGCTTACTTGGATGTTTATGTATTTCTGAGTGTCGTGTTCTTCTTATGATGAAAGCTACTCGTCATACCTCGAGGGATTGGATATTGTTCTTTTGGACTGCGCAAAGTTCCTCTTTCATTCATATCGAAGGACGGTCCCACAAAGAATGACCCAATAATTCTAAACTACTTAAAATGTGCTTATTTCAAGACCTGTTTTTTCTAACTTTAGGCATCTTCGGCCACATGAATAAAAACACCATTCACTAGTATTATTTACCGAGATCTTAACATTGAGTACAGTCTGTTTCTTTAGAATTGATTTGTTTCGTGCCATGTTATCATCCTTGTGCAGGCAAAACTGGTCCATGTCATGTGTTTGGCCTCTTTTACCAAGTAGTATGGTGTCGTAATGGTATTTTGGTGCAAAGACCGGCCTTTCATCAGCCAGTTGAAGAAGCAAACCAATGTATATGTTAATAGAGGGTAGTTCAAAACACTCGTATTTATACATTTGTTTCTGCTTCAAAAAGTAGACTTGGATGGTCTCAGGTGGAACCGGGACGTAAGCTCCTGTATGTTGCCGATAAATAGAAACCAAAATGTCGCCAAAAACGCTGTATGGATCAGTGTACTATCGGCACAGCAAGCGGAAAATTGGCACCGGGCTTTGAGAATGAACCCCCCTTCACGAAGCTCTCTGGATGAGGTGGCTGGCAGTTGAGCAAGCCACTGAACTGTGGAAAGAATTGAAAAGTAATTTCTGAGTTGATTAGTACCGCATACCTATACTCCGGAAACCAGGAATAATGCGCATAAACGAGCAGATTGTGGCATATGAAATACTCTGTTTCAGACGCTGACCTCAGCCTCGAATTTCGAAAAGAAATGTGCAATTGAATGAGAAGCGTTAGCGTCCTTGAAACTCATGTTGTCTGTGACAGGCCAATTGTTTTAGGTGTGACGATTCTCGTAGGTGAACGAAAAGCACATTTTTTTTAATTTTCAGGATCAGGTATCTTTGGTTTATGCTCTCATGTCTTGTATACAGACTTTTACCGATTACCACCATTTGGTTTTCACCAATACGACCAAAATCCTGCGTGACATAGCGAAAAGCGCTCGGTTTTGGTTGACGTCCAACCCGATGCGATGAATGAATTATGCTAAGCTCACAAATGATTGTAAAGCAGCTGAAAATTCACACTCTACCAAACCGAGGAAAACAGGGGGATCCGTCCTAATTTCGAAAGGTTCTGCAATATAGGTTAGGTATAACAGCTTTGGTGGCTGAAGCAAGTCTGCCAATGCGAAAGTTTTTACGGCGGCAGAACTAAGTGACGTCATAACATTTCGAAACTTCAACCGGCAAGTGAGATTACACAACGAGAAACAGATGAATATTTAATGAGTGCATGAACAGTAAACCAGTGAAATGGAACTGTATAAGCCGCGTTTGCAATTCGGTTTCAAAGTTGTGGTCCGATTTAAGGACAGGTGTCGGTGGATTTAAAGTCACGATCTGCTTAGCACAGAGCTAGAACGGATGCCGAGTGTAACAATCAAGATTCAACTTTTGCTTTAAACTGGTTAGGTAGCCGGTGCATAACCCAGGGTCAAATTAACAAATCCAGCAAAAAATGACTATATTAACAAACACCTTGTGAAAGCCTTGCTTGTATGCACGGTGCCGGCAACCCAACAACACCTCCAAGAAGTGTTTTCATGGAAAACACATTCGTCTTGTTTTGCTTATCATGTAGGGCAGCAATACCGTGTTTAAATGCAGTTCACATATCTAACCAGAATATCTTACAGCTCATCCCAACGACAACGGCTTCGCTTTATTTTTCTAAAAGTCGGGGGCTTGGTTACAGCGAGATTCGTCTTTGATATAAGCTCGAAGAAGAACAGGGAACAAATATCCTTTATAATATTCTTCACAGGATGGAATGTCGCACACACAAAGAATGAGTTATTCCTTATCACTCGGAATAACCTGACGTCAGAATTTGTTTTTCACAATGCTGAACTTGAGGTCTGCAAAGCTCTCAACCAGTTTGCTGATGTTTGGAACCGACCGAGGGGTCATCTCCTCAGAACTGGTTGAAGAACTGTCGATGGATTTATCGTTGCTGATTCTGCTAACTTTATTGACGATTGACATTCACCGGAACCGATTGTTGAAACACGCTCATTTAGTAGCCGTTTCCCGTAACTGATCTAGGTCGGGAACAGACGGCACTCAGTCAGCCAAACTAAAATAAGCAAAACGTACCTGATTTTCAATTGATATTTTTTCCTGCGAGTAAAGCCAACCTGTTCTGGAAAACCGAGGAGTAATGTACAGCCGTTTCGTCCTTATTGGGAATCATCAGCAGTGTACATTTCACGAACAGCCAGCAAATTTAGACCCAGTGAGCTGCTGGCCGTTAGTGTGAACACTTGAATGTTAGTCCACGAGCGGTTAATCAGCACTGTGAATAGTTGACACTTAGCTGGGGTATGGCGTTGCTCATCCCTCAATCAAGGAAACTAGATCACGTGACCACGTGTCGACTACTTGTTCGAGAAACTTCTCAAACGGGAATTCCACTCCCCCATTATGTAATTATTATTTACCTCAGCTGCTTAGATCTGAGTTTAAATGCTTGTTATGAAAGTATTAAAACAATTTTTATCAGTAAAATTAAGCAAACCACGTCACTTTTTAACAGTTTTGACTGTCTCCTCAAATGGCAACTTCTGCGAAATGCTGATTCGTCACTCCTGGTCTAATGGCCTTGCTAAAACGTCAACCAGTTTTGGGTTTCACTAAAGACTTATGAGACAAACACTGTTGACGATCTCTAACAAGGCTGAAACAGCTTTGCAAAGCTCCTTTTTAGCATCAACCACATTCGCTTGGACGATAAGTTCCTATTCGGGAGCTGAAAGAGCCCGCTGAAGTGGCCCCTCATAACAGGACCATGACAATAAGCGAATCAATAATAATAAGCTGTTTTGTTTTCCCGATACTTTTTTGATCGTGGTCCAGTCCGTAGTAGTATGCATTATGAAAATACTTGCAAAAGATTGCGAATTCACGAAGAACGTGTCACAACAGATACTTTTAAGGAAGGAAACCTCAGACAGTTCCAGTATGAACGAAGAATGAATTTTGCTTGTTTCCTAACGGTTGAATCCCTTCTTTGACTTTATATTTCTTGTTCACACCGGTGACCTCATAGGTGGACCATTTTTACCAACGCCAACCTATAATCCAAAGCGCAGGATGCGAAAGGCCCCGCAAAGTTCGCATATCTCTGAGCCAACCATGTTGGTGCCCACTGCCTCAAGACCCAAGGAGCCTGGTCCTCGAACAGCATACAGTTCACTTCCAACTCCAGTGGAAGAAGGCAATATCGCCAGATCTCCAAGAATAAATGGGCACTCAACGAACACGTGTTCTACGATGCAGCGTGCAATGTCAATGTACAATCTAGCTGAAAATGGACAGAAGGCCAGTGCACAGTTTCCATTCCAGAAGAACTCTACTTCCATTAGTCCCACAGCAGTGTGCGGTTCCTTCTTCATGGCTTCGCAAATCTACTATGATAGTCGAGTCATGGATTCAACTGCTAGTGTGAGTGCAACACTGTCCAGGAGACCAAAACTGGCATCCCGAAAAACCGGTGAGTGATGGTTTTCACTATGGAACACAGACATCTTCCTAATGTACAAGTTTCCCTGTGTACAAGTTCACGCTATACCCTGGTATCAAATGATATTTACTCCCACCGACGTCCTCAACTCCACATTCATTGTATTGTGATTGTCTTCTGCAGCAGCAAGTGTCGAACTAACGGGTGCCACCAGGTGTATCAGGCTACGAGCAATAATGCATGGCGTGGTTAGGAGTTTAATTTTTGCTTTTGTGAGTTTCATATTCCAGAGGTCACGAAAAACTGAAATTTTTAGATGGCCACGAGAGTGAAATGGGCGGTCGCGACGGAATGATGAGAACTGGTCACTTAACATCTTGCATTTAAGGGACGCTGCTGATCTACTGGGACTGGCTTTATCAGCCAACGTCGATTACCAAAAACGCGTGGCATACTCGCACAGATATCAGCTTTGTTAGACAGTAGTATGCAATTACTTCAGTTACGTTGGTTTTAACCTGAATAACCGATTAATGTTGCGTACTCTACTCTAACGTCTAAATCCTCTCAATTATATGAAAGACTAATGAATTCAAGTTGTATCGACATTCAGCAATTAAAACAATTGTAAATTTTGTCTTTGTCTATGTCATTTGTATGGAAATTTATATCCCATTTTGGATTTTATCACTGTGAAATGGTGTCCTCCATAGCGTTGTTTATCACCCCATTGGACAAATAGGTCTATGCTGTTTGGCTTTATCGTTCCTCACGGGTAACTAATTTGCAAGTGTCCGTCGTGTAGTTAATTGTCTAAATGACCTTGCCGGCACCCATATTTTAACTAGCAAGCACTTGTGTATGGGTGTCCAGATTGTGTGATAAACATAGCCATTAACACTTAGCCAAGGAATCGAATTACCCATAATACGTGGCCTCTAATTGGTAAAAGCAATCATATCCAAGAACTGCACTCGTGACACTTCGAAAGGGATACTTGGGTTTGATTTTATATATTACTGGGGCCAGCGGTGCAAAGTGCTCAAACTTTGCGTATGACAGTAACTTGAGTCTTTCCACTAGCCAAGCTAAGGTCGTTGACATCCGTAGCTTTCATATCCCGTCACACTACACTCATAAAACAGACCAGAAATGAATGTCAGCTACGTTTATACTCTTAGGCAACCTAAACCGTACCTATCCTATACATTCTCGCGACAATATTGCAATTGCTCGCTTGGTATGTAAATTAACAAATCCCCTTAACCCGATGGAGGTGGATTGCAAAGTAAGCGAGCACGAGTGGTATTGGAATGTGTTCTAGGAGGGAAGATTTGATGCGATTTACGATTTCTTGGGATTTATCAGGATTTGACAAATATATAGACACAAACAACACACTACTGAGGGTAGTTTGGTAGCACTTTAGGGATAGTTTTCATACAAATCAATGTTCGATGGAAACACAATCTAGTGCTGTCCACATATTGGGCATAGCTGTTGAGGTTAGAATACCATTTTCTGACTCGTGGTAACTATTTACTCAGTGTGACTCCGGAAGGCATCGGGATTATGCCCACGTGGCCAATTCAGCTGGCATGAACTACCCGCTTTATAATGAGATCATTCTGCTCTCCCAGCTAGACAGGTTGCTTATTTTGGCAAGCCTTCATTTTGTCATCCTGTATTTGAATGAGCCCATCTCATTTGCGTCACATCAATGGGGTCGATATGCAGCTGAATGAGTCTTCCGACTTGAGAATTTGAGAATGCAAATCTGTTTCGTATTGTTAGACAGAAGCTGTTTTCTCTAGATTTAACTCATATGTGATCCAGAAATTTTTGAATCATTGAGTTATTGTGCAAATGTATTTGAGCATAGTCACTTGGGCTAGCAGACCATAGAGTAATCTAGTAGACTAACAGCCAATTTATTCCAGACATGAATTTGCATAATGATCTAACTAATGGCGCTATTCAGATGTGCTGAACGTTTACGTACTGGAACTGATTCAAACTCATTCCAGAGATGCTGTAAAGACAGATTCTGTTTGTTTATAATGACAACCAGCGTGACCTGGAGCGTAATAGATGCTAGCGCACAAATTCCCATTTTGGTGGCCCCTATTATGAGGTTGTTGAGTCTAAAATATCTCTCGAGGAACCTCATAAACTTATATCAGTTTTGGGACTCCAAAAGAAGGCATGTTCCATGGGGTTGTGTTTTTGGGGCAGAACAGTCTTGAGGGGTACCCAGTTCCCTACAGTAGCATCTCTGAATTTCATCATCCCGGAAGCGCTTCAGATGTTTCTGTGCTTGTTGGGACCCAAAAAACGTGAAATGAAGGACAACAATGTGAACATTTGGTTAGCAGTTCATAGCCACGACTTGGTAATCATTATCGTTATTTATATCATTAATGTCCGCGATCCATGATAAGTAAAATAGTTTTTCCCGTCAACCAGTGGTAACTGTCAGCATGACTCAATAGACAAATTTTGATTACAAATGAAGACCTTTTGGACTTAGGAAATATTTAAGTGATACGGAAATACAATGGAAATTAGCAAACTCTCCGGTCTCCGACAGCCAGGCACAAAACCATAATCAGAGTGGTAGGTGATCAGGAAGATCAACTAAGCCTTTATTTTCACACCTTTTGGTTTCTATGTAGACTCGTTTATGTGAAAGCTTTGAAAAATTGATAGTTTGTTTGCAATGAATTCATGTGCGCTGCTCAAGTTTGAGCGCACAGACTGTCCAGCTTGACCGTCTTTACTGTTTGAAATAAACATAGGGTATAGACGTAATACACTAGTCATAAGGCTGCTGAAAGCTATTCAACAGCCCATAACCGGTGTTGCCTTTCATTGGACCCATCAGGCAGACAGTTCTCGAATTTCCGTAAACCTTATGTTCCACTCGAACTAAGCTGAACTTATGCACTCATCGGCATACCACTTTGGTTTTGACGGGCAAGTCACCTGGAACCCAGGTGAACGTTCTTAGCCCAGCATAAACCAAATATTCAGCTTGGTTCTGGGCGAGTCTTCCTTCAAATCAAATTGTATGCAGATGAGTGTTTAAGTTAAACTTGAAGTCGCACACCCAATAACGTATGAGTATGAACTTTTGACCCGTAAAACATGCATTCTATCACGGTTTCAAACTGTGGTAAAAGCTTTTCACTTCCAATATCGGTTAGGATCTTGATGGCTGATGGTCGCTACGATTATTATCAGTGTTTAGGTGAAATGCATGCGCTAAAAATTAGGATAGAAGCCATGCGTACAGCTCGTCTTTGGCAGGAAGTAGGCTTCTCATAAGTCAAGTTCATGTGTTCCGTACCAGTACACAATACGAGTGAACAGACCAGTGGTTACATGGTGCCTTAGGACAGACAGGAGTCTTCTGACTAAAAACTGCTGCCAGGGAAACGAGCTGAATAATATCTTGCTGACTACTTGGATTGTGATGCATAGGACGTTTTCCATGAGTAGTACCCCTAGAAAGAGGCCAGTCTATCCATCGACATTTGATGAAACATCTTCGATTAGTACGCTTCCAGTGGTTAACGACGTTCTCCAGGGTAAAACTCATTTGTCAAGAAAACCTCCTCCAAGGGGCTGGTATTTTTCAAAGCGGGGTTCTAGTTTTGTCCGAACCAACGATTATCTTTACGCTTGACAGAAATGCACCAGTACTACGTACTGGCACTTAACTGCACGAAAAAGATATGCCTCACAGCCACCACCAGTGGTGGGACGCTCCACTGTACACGGTAATCATTCAGCCATAGTTAAAGTACATTGCACTTCACGATGCGCCTCTCCATCAGCAGCTGAAAGTTGCGAATCCGTATTCAATACTTGTCCCTTGGGTGTGTACTGACTGTCTTTCTTGTAAACGTTTTAGTGAATTGGTTAATGAATATTTCCCACCAACGTTTGGATTTCGCTTATAAGATTGCCACAAAAACTTTTTGGGGTCCATTAGAAAAGGAAGAAAGTAAATGAAATAACAGCAGCGATGAAAGTGATGAAAACTACTCCAGGGGTGTCACTTACGTCTTGAAAGTTGTCTTCAAACTTATTCTCCTGACTACCTGAGTGAAAGCAAACGGCAAAAATACTGCCCAATTCGATCAGCAAAAAATGTTAGCTTGCTAGATGTTTTGTTCACCATTCAGTTCGTTCCTCCTTCATCAGTGTGTAGCGCTGGATTTCTGTTGCCAGTGAAATCATGAAGTTCATTTTGTTTCACAGTGCTACCGGATGGAACCCGTTTTGTTTTATAACAATGGAAGTCTTGCATGAATTTGCTGGTTCCTGTGCTTCTAGATATTTGAGATAAATGGGTCTTTATGTGTCATAACGGTGGCTTGACAGAGAAATCAGGTAAGAACTGCAAGAGCAGTTGGAATAAACAATGTTTTTGAAAAAGATGGGAATTACTGGTGGAAGGCAAAACGTGTCCATCAGTTGGAACAATCAGGGTTTTGATAGAGAGGGGGTTTTGGAGTTCTTTTAGTTAAATGCATTTCAGAGGGGCCAACGGTTTTGTTCACTTAAAACGGCTCGCCCTTGGGTGTGGTAACTATAGCCATCTTTGGTGGCATTTGGTCTTTGCAAGCTTGTGGGGTGATATACAAACCGTTGTGCTGCAGACACGATAATGGTGGAACTGTATGAGAATGATGAGCGACTGCTTTGGTATTCAGCTCCCTGGTAGGTCACTGATACATCAACGTCAATGAACAGAGACAAATCCGCAAAAGTTAAGTTAGGCGTAACAAGTGAGTCCAACGTCACTCTCTGATCTAGCCGGTCCGTGCTAAACTCGGACGCTTACTGGATGTGTCATCCGTGTAGGCGTGAATGAAGGTGGCGACATAATAAATCAACGGTATCGTTTGTAATATCGGTCTTCGAGTGATTCATACATCCCTGTTTACATGCTGGTCACATGCAGCTGCGTCTCAGTTGGCCAATCAGTCCAGCTGGTCCCTGAGATCTCGCAAGTGGATGGTATGCGCGAAACCATGCCACCTGTAAGGATCTGTCACTTGACTGTTCCAACCTTCTCCATTTTTCTATAGACTGAGTTGCCCATCATTTCGATAATTGCCAGCAGACAATCACAAGACAAGCAAAATTAACTGCATGACTAATGTGACATTTGCAGCGAATTCCTAAATCCCCTGATTCGGCAGCACGTGAGAGGGCGTACACTCACTGTGCACCTTGTTAAGAAACGGAAGCAGCGAGAAAGCTGACACAAAGAGATTTGCTTAAAATTGTCCAGCTTGATGTTTCACGAGACAAAAATTCTCTCAACTGTTCAGTAATCGTAAACCCAGTCTTGTTCTTCACAGACTGTTGGAGTCTAGTTTCATGGTGAAATTTTTCAGCTGACTGAAATTAACTCTTGACAATGGAAACTTTTGAGCCTAATCACTCTGATGGGACACAATCGTCCCGTACTTGAGAACGCAGTTCCTTTCCTACCAGCTTTTTGTTCATGTTTACTCAGTGAATATGCTCTTAATATGGTCTATGAAAAAACACGGATTCAGAGTTTCACTAAGAATGATGGTTTTGCCGTCCTTGTCATAGAACAACTGCCTGATTGCACTCAAAGTACACGATGATCTGGATGAATTCATTTACCCGGGAGAACTATGTTTCATTTACAGTTTAAATAAAAGGTCACATATAAGATTTACTTGAACTACTTAGCACCAGAGATCGAAGAGCTCCAGACAGCTCATTGGTTAGAGTGTGAGCTTACTGTTTGTTTGTATGGATCCAATATATGTACTTCCAGTGTATGAGTTTGAGCAACATGACAGTATCTCAACCCTCGTCCTTCCTTCAGGTGGCGTGCAGCTGGGCGCCGAAAGGAAGTTACGGCTGAAGGATTACTGATTATTATTTATTACTGGATGGCTATGATGGACGCAGGCCAACAAACTGACTAGCAAACCAGTCCCGACAAACGACTGCAAAGCAAGATCAGGTCCTCGTACAAGGTTCAAGCATATGACGGCATACGTACCTTAACCCAACCTATTTATGCTGACGTATGACCTACACACGTAGTAGTGTTATTCACTCCGCAGGTTTTCAAAATTATATTCAATGGTTGGAGGAGAGTTACTGGGTGGCGCAACACACAACTTTTGGGAAAACACGTGGGCTACTGGTGATCTTGTGTCCCGCATAAAGCTATTTTAATACCTTTCCCCAAAATTTGATAACATAGGAGTCTGTTGCGTTGAAATGGGAAAATGTCCATCCTATATGTAGTGCATGGGTGACCTGAACTTATTGTAGGAATATTGAATGAATTTTACGGAAAACGCAGGATGGTATTCTACCCAATAGGGACTTATCAAGTATTTCAACTGCGCTGCATAACGTGGATCTCTATGCAAAATGCGACTGATATTGGCCGAGATATGTTCGTTCGAACAGTGTTCTACCTTGAAGCATTCGGTGGAGGTACAACTTAATTTTGAGTGGGCACACAACCTTGAACAAGGTCTGTTGGGTTCCCCTACAATAGGACGCAATTTTAAGAACAAGGTTTCCGCTCTAACCCACCCCTGAAATGAGTTCCGCACTGTTTTGCCTGACGTGAATGTTGCATTCAGAGTTGCTTTCCCGGATCCCAAAGTGGGTTAGCATAACCGTGATAGTAGATTCTTGATTCACTATCTAGATTACAAAAATTACAGTTTCGTTCCAGATGAATGTTTAAAGTCATGCATGGCATTGGCTGCATGTTTATTTGACTCGCCTTGAGCACACTATGCATTCCTCATGGTTAAGAGCTCTTGGTGGGGACAAAAGTTTTAAGCCGTAACTGAGATTTTGGTTCGTTAATGGAGAGTAAGTCCTCACAATGGAGAAATTGCGCTGCTGCAGAAACAAAACAAGAGAATGGAGAAATGGCAGTCTGCTTTCAAATGTATAGTATTTAAATTGAGATCTCATAAACACTTTAGCTTTTACATTCCGGCAAGACCATGAGGCGCACTCTGTGATGTATGCATTCTTTCACGTCTTTATCGATTACCAGCGTGGTTCCTTTATTGTGAAACCAACCGCACAATTTGCTAGCCATAATTATCTCTACTCATGTGATTCCATATGTATGGAATCAAACTCGTAGGTAGAGCACGTAGGTGACAGCAGGAGTTTCAACCTGCTAATTTACGGGACTGAATTGTCTGTATCGTTATCTGTGCATGCCAAACCATTATCCTGCGCGAGTAAATCAGGGTTTTGTCTAACGTTGCTCCAAACATCTCTATTGAACTTGCGGTAACTGACCTTGAATAATGAACAAATACCCGTATGAATGACAGATAATTAGGGCTAGTGTGTTACAAGCTTTCCAGATAGAAAATTCGAACCAAATATTTCGGAATGCAAATTGTTGTCGCAGTTGGAAGGATTAGTTTCAGGATTTGAGGGTACGGGAAAGTTTCGCGAACATTACCTACTGATTTTGATATCAGTTTTGGACAGAAAGTATGGTATTCTATCAAGAAGAACTGGGCACATGCAGTTTTGAACCATCGACCTAGGGCAGTTTATCTGGGAGTTGGCTTACAAACTTTTTGTCGCCACAAGAACAAACATCGTAGTTACTTTATATCAGCCTATCTGCGTTTATACTATTTCTAAGGTTCGCTTTATATCTCCGATGTGGTCGATTGTTAAAAGTTTGGCTTGCAAGTAATTTGATGAAATGTCCGTAATTTTTGTTGCTTTGCTGCCTAATTCACTTGCACTCGATTAGCTCATTAACCAACTTGAATTCAGTGGTTTAGCAGCCAATCGGAACAAAAGAAAAGAACTGGTAAAATGAACGCAATCGAATCAGATTCCGAAGCAATACGAACTCCAGAGGGATCAAATGAACTATATGAAAGCAAAACTTCTAACAGTCTCTCCTGTCAGGGGTATGAAGTATCAAGAAACTCGAGTAAACATAAAAAAACCACCCCCCCCCAACCACAAACTCGAGTAACATAAAAAAACCCCCCCCCCCCAACCACATAGTGAGGATGTTGTATGGTGACGAGACGGTTACAGTCTAGTTAGTAAGGCCGGCAGCGATATCAAATTCCACCTGATCAACAACCAAGCGCGTATACATAAGATTTGGGACTCGATCGACAGCTGACTCACGAAGAAAACTTCGAACGAGGTTGAATGTGTCCGATAGAGTTGTGTTTAACAAATCAATGTGCTCCAAAGTACTATACATAATCTTGGATAGTACATGGGCATCCAAGCAAAAAACGTCTTTTCACAGGCGAATACTCTGATTTGATAATCGTACAATACACCGAGAAGAAATAACACCCTTCACCAGCCTCTGAGGTACAATTTTAACCAGTTCATGTCCTACTTATGCAGTTAGCTGGCTCGACGCCTTTTGTCAAGTCATTACACAAGTTATTGCTTGGTAGCATCATAATCGCGATGGAACACCGTTGAAACTCTCCTGTGAGGCAGTGTCAAGAGCAGTGCCGGAACATGCCTAGTGTATTCCAAACCCGAAACCATCATCTTTACAGTGACCAATCAAGGAAGCATTTGCAGTAGCCAAATTGGCCGGTGCTGATAACTGTGATTTTTCTTCATCAGCTCATTCCTTCTGGAGAAGAAACTCATTCTACCTCCGAAAAACAAAATGGTGGGTGGTCTAACATAGGTTACCCAATTAGCTCTCTGTTTCTCAGCACTAAAGGCTGCGCCTACCTGATGAGCCCCAAGAAGGGCGAAACCGGTCGTGGGCAGTCGAAGAGTTTTCAGCAACCTTGTGAGTAGTTTCCTTTAGGAAAAAGCCTGCTTACTTTCAAAGTGAGCCGTCAATGAAGCTGTTCGAATGTTGATTGTGAGTAGTTCCTTTAGGAAAAAGCCTGCTTACTTTCAAAGTGAGCCGTCAATGAAGCTGTTCGAATGTTGAAAATAGATGCCTTCCTGTTTGAAAACCACACTTTCACTACAACAACAGATAGGGTATGGGTACTTCGAACCAAAAGTTCCGTTCCATCGTTTGTTGCGGGACAAATTTTAGGAATTACAGTGTCTTGGGTAAAGGTCAGTTTAATTTGACAAAAATATCTGTCCTATAAAAGACTCCAGTGAGACTTTTCAGTTCACACGTGAGTCATGGAACCGATAATTTCTTCATTATTTATCTTCTATATCAGATGAACTCAGTGGTCCAAACGATATGCTTCCCCACAAACCGAGAGAAATTCAGAAGCCATACGTTCCCAAACAACCAGATTTCACCATGGTCATGAGGGATGGCCCAAGGCATTTTTCTCGACTGGATCGTCCAGAACTGTTAACCTCCTTTGTACCTCCAGGAGCTCCGTGCAGCAAAAGAGAGTCGAATTGGAGCCGTGAATTCCAACGAGAGGGAAGCCAAACGGATAGTGGAATAAGTAACTCATCATCTGTCGAAAAAACGGTCCACTTAAATGCACTTAGATCATCACCACAAGCAAAGCCACTCAATGGCCGAAGTCCTCCGGTCGCCTACGAGTAAGTGTTCACTTTGGTATGATCCTTGTTTCCAGAAATTAAAGAGTTCGCTCCACTGGAAAAAGTTTGTGCAATGACTGCTAAGGGGATCGAACAATGCTCAAATAAACCCTTCCTTATTAGCAATGTATGAATAAAAAAGCATACTTTGCTGGCCACATTCATTGGCTCAGAGGCATGTCAGTGGTGCTGTGTAGGTGGTACTAACAGGCTGATTCATTACAGCAGAAATTCAAGTAAGAACAAAACCCTCAAAGGAGGAGAGAGTTTCCTACTCCCAGGATGTGTAATATGGAGGAACTTTCGCTGTCCCTTCAAGAGCACTTGTGGCATTTTGATTAACTAACATTTAAGTTTGAAAATGCCGATTTTTTGACATCATTGTCATCTGAGAGAACACGCAGGTAGGAGCCTCTATTTGGCTTTCTTGGCTCACCTATGGCATAATTAGTCTCTGAGGCATAAGATAACCGAACGTGGCTGATCAAGACGTTACTTATGTCTGGTGTGGCACACGAAATTAAAGTGGCCAGGTCTAATATAGTGTGAAGGAGTGCATTAGCGTCCAAAAATGACAATGGGGAATTTATACCCACAATTAAATAGCATTATTAAAATATTCACTGGACTGTGCTATGTTAGGGCTTTGGTTTAAAACAATCACGTGAAGTCATACATTTTATTCAAGGTCAAAGTTTGACGATAGGACTAATATCAACAAAAAACATTCTTCATGGAACTCGCTGAAATATTATTCAGACTGTCACAAAAACCAAAAGAGTGTTAGATATCGGGGAACAAAAGCCTTTGAACCGGTTGACAGACCAAAGTTCTGAGACGAGTTTACAATTCTACTAAGCCATTGTTCTCCTACAGGGTGAACGTAGTTAGTGCTATTCATCTAACGTCTGTACCATAGATGCTTCCTCAGACAAGCGCTTCTTGACTTTTAGTGGTGACTAAGATAGATTACGTCACTGCAGCTGGGTCAACGGCTAACCAACCTGCATAGAGTATCGGAGTCGGCTTTAGAGAAAAAGGCATCGGCTTACGTGACACCGGAGAGTACAATAACCCAGGTTTTATCTTTGCCAATTTGATGAACTTTTGCGTCTCTGGATGATGGTAGCATGAACTTGGCTCATCAGAGGCCTTTTACACCCCACAAGAAGACGAAAGTAACTGAATCAGATACAAGTGTCAGATACAGGTGTCTCGGGTTACTTTGTAGTGAAGCGATTCCTTTGCAAGGGAATGATTTTTCTTTTGCTTCAAATGGACTACCAAGACCATTTCAAGCATCCTAATTCATTTGCTCTTAAAGGAACCAAATCTGTTTGAAAATCTTCCTGTGCATAATTTATTCATATTTCTTCATATGTTTTTAGCTACAGAATTCACCGTGCTGTCCAGCCTGTCTCAACCAGTGCATCCCGTTCACAATCAGTTAGTCAACCTCAGGGAATGAAACCTTCCATCTCCTGTTTTGATTATCGCGAGTGGCACCTGAAAGCTGGTCCCCCGAGTGTTCCCTCGCCTACGTTTGGGCAGCTGACCACGCCTCCTTTGGTACCACGAACTGTGGTACTCTGGAGATCTGGTAGTGAGAAGGAAGATGACAACGGTGCACGATCTTCTTTTGGATTGTCTCTGCGGACTGCAAAAGGTTAAAGTGCTTTGTTGTTTGCAAAGTTAATCTGAACGGTTTTCGGTGCCTCAACGAACTCATTTTCCAGTGGTGGTTGACTGCAGATATGATGTAAGCTCCGACCACCGCCGAAAGTTCTTACAGGTCTTAACTTGGGACTTTGTTGGCGTGGTCCCCCACCATGGAGTAAAGGTTTAACATAAGAGGACAGCATGAACTCGAAAAGTATATGAATTGTTGTGAAGATCGTTGGTTCCTTGAAGGTACAAAGTAGTCAGCGGCTGAAAGCTGCTAGAGTTCTTAGTTTCAGTGGAAGCATATTTGGTTTGGAAATGTCGTGACAATTGTAGCGAACCTCATGGCAGGCTTTCTGCCAAAGTATGGTGCAAGTTTTTTTAATCGTTTAACTGTAGCTGTCTACTATTATTAATTGAGTCTTAGCAAGTTAGCTCGATGTTTTTTCACTACCATCCAACCTACAGTGCAAAAATTGGAAGACCGCGTGTCAGTTGAAATTCAGATGTCCAGCAAAAGCCAAACACTAGTTTTCTACGTTCATTCGGTTTAAGGCCAGCCTTTTTCTTGCTGTGAAGAAGCATTTTCCACCCACGAGCTGGTTGATATTGATAACATTTCATGTCAACCGATAGACAGAAATAACAGCGCTGAGGGATGCTCACTGTAACCATGAAAGCCTAATGATGGGCGTTATGCACATGACAAGCAGATGAAATACAATCGCTTTAAAGTGACCGCTGACGCAGCCGGTTTGAAACTCATTCCAAAAATGTGCGCACTGTAAAAGCCGTAATGCAGCCATTAGAGCGCTTATCACTGTTTGCCTAAAGGTTATTGTGCAAATCTGACAAACCCGAACAGAAATAGCTGTCATGTCAAGGCGGGTACTCCAAAGATACACTAAAGTAGCATCAAATCCACACGGCTTCCTTGAACAACGGCTCTTACAAAATGAGTGTACAGAACCATTAGGTGGGCAGGAACTGGACTAATATAACGACTAATACAACGGAACACATGGAGTGAGATACTCTACCCGTTGTATTTTTAAGGGACTCGCATGTTCGTCAATACCGAAAGCACACCGTTATTCAGACAACTGAAGGCTTTTTCAGTGAGACCTTTTGAGTTCGATCGAATAAGAGTCGAGTGACTGTAACAAACTCGATACATGATACATTTACGTAAACATTCATCTTTCCGCAACGGAGGGAACGAGAACCCCATAGGAGTACCATCCCATCAGCTAGAAAACATTTTATAAATTTAGGATTCCTTTGTATAAGTGCAGACGACGGTTGCTCCACAACGCCTCAACTATTACTTTCTGGTCTGCTTTTTTTTAAATTTGATTTGAGGTTCCATCAGCTGAGATGGTAGTAGTTACTCTGCACATCATGTAAATACTTCACTATTGAATGTAGCGTGTTTTGTTTCTCCGATAGTCATTTCGGTTGTTACTCGTTGCAACGGCTCATGAATTATCCCCTGCGGAACACAATTACTCGGACTAGACCCGCCAGGTTTCTGTGCCGAAATATTAAACACTCACTACTTGACATGTCGTCTTCAGTAGTCATCGTGTTCCACTGAAGGCTACCAAATTTTCCATGTCAAACCGTCATGCTGGACGGAACCACAAGACGTCAAAGTTCTGCTTTGCCCTATTCTTTAGCAGGTCTGTTTGCACTTCAGAAACATCAGTTTGGCCATGACCTGTTTTGCGTTTTATCCAACTAACTTGAGCATTTCCAGCTGAAAATGTTCCAAACTAGCTACTCCACGCAAATGTTAGCATTTTCTTGACTTGCCTCATTTATCAGAAAAGTTTTGGAAACGAAACATGGATTGTTAACAGCTATCACTTATTCAACACTCCTTCAACGGTTTGTAACAAAAATTAGTCTGATAAGTGAAACAGTGGCCTTGCAATAATGTTTCCAACATTTTTACCCTTAACTAGGAGTTTGAGAAATTAAATCATCAGGTATTTTAGTGAGAATGACAAAATGCTTCACGTTGGGTAACAAGCGAACGGGAAAGCAGGATATAAAGGGAGAAGCCCCTGGAAACAATTAAAAAGAACTTTCCGTAATTTCAATCGCTGGAACACAGAAACAGGCTTTTCAGTTCGGTTTGTCAGCTATAAACCATGTACCAAGAGGATGTTGGTTCTAGCTGCTACGGTTTCGTTCACCGAAAAATGAGAGAGTTTGAGAGATATAACAAAGCAGCGGATGCCACGACGTGATCACTCAGTTTGGGGAGCTGGATAGTAAAGCTGATAGACTTGATACAGAAGCGGCACCTTCTGCCTGATTGAGCCATGCCGGCCCGTGTGAAACGACAAGTGTCTGTTGCTCCTTTATAGCAAATTGGTTATTTTGGAATGAGAGAATGCTCCTTGACCACTGCTACTCTCATCTCAAAGTAGAGGTGCATGAAACACTATGGGTACCAATGGATGCACTTTTAATCAGCAACTGATAAAAGCAGAGACAACAGTCTATTGATGCCAAGTGCTTTTATTAGCTATCGCTCAAGGCTATCCTCTCTATTTCGCACCCACAGATCCACAAATGATAGCCACATTCCAGCCAACCGCCAGCAGACCCAGCCTACAAACAGCAACACGTATCGTTCCAAATATGCCTGCTCACAAAGCTGGCATTCGCGAGGGCGATTTTATACTAAAGGTAAGAAACCACTTATTTTAAGGAACACAGAATCATGTACACTGCAGTCCACTTGTCTTTCAATTGTATTCACTTTTTGTGTTAACTGGAAAAGCATACACCCTGGGAGCGCGACGATTAACAAGTGGTCATACAAACAACTCAGGTTTTATCTTCTCACATGTTGTATTGTCATGTAGAGGGTTGCAAGGTTGATCCTCTTCTGCAGTTTGTTGGTGGCTTTTAAAGGACGCGAAGATTACGCATGTGCTTTGTGTTACGAACATCGCGTGAACTTTATTCTATTTTCTAATGAGTCTTATGTTTCAACTCATAAAATTGTACTTTACAATTGAGTGGCTGTATCATTGTGAGTGGTTGATCAGTTGGGTTTAAACGAAACAAATACTGCATATGTTTCGCTCATTAGTCCTACACAGTTACGAGTGACATGTCAATTTATTCCCCTAAATAGTGGATATACTTAGACATCTGGTATACAGTGGTTATGGGGATTGCTAGGCACACTCTGCTTAGTGAAGTGGATAGACGAACAACGAGGAAAGGAACAGGTGGACTAGTTGGAGGAGTAAATAAAAGTCGAGAGTGTAAAAATATACGCTACTTGAATTAGGAATTTAGAATCCAATGGTTCTGATAATAAAACTTTATGGGACGAGTTATACTTTTGTTCTACGAATCGGATGAGATCGGAGAATTCGCTGTATTATATAACCAGTATTCTATTTCACTTTTCACTTCCAAAGCACCCTCTTTACGACATCTGAACACAATTCAATTTGGGTCAACTTTTAGGGCTTTTAACTTCTTAAAAAGTTCGTGAATAATTGTTTGTAAGGGATCGATTTTTCTGTGAGCAAACATTGATGAAACAGGAAACCTTGATAGGGGTAAACAGTTGTTGTTGGCTGACACAGAATGTCCGTATAACATTATGAATGATGCAAGCGTTTTTGCAGTTATGGTCAAAAGAGTTGAACTGTTTTTCTCATGAAACAAAGAAAGTTGTACGTCTCGTTGTGTGATATGACGGCTGAGAACGACACAGATATGATGTCACCACGTTCATTTGCATAGTCATGCAAACGCAAATGATGGTCGTGTGACAACGCTGACATGAATTTGGGTGCATTCATTGGCTGACCTCATCTACCGATTTGTCATAGGACGATGGTTCACTGTTTTGTCTACATTTGTAGGATTCATGCATAAATTACTCGAGAGTGTTCACCATCCCTAGGGAAGCTTTGTTGTCCTAGTACGAAAGAGGTAGTTGTTATAGTTACTAGTCCGAGTATGTGAAGTTGTTTTTTCTGCGATAGGTTTGGAGTTCGCTAGGGAAGATGGAGTTTGTCTGCTAAACGTCCTCTGTTTCAGTCAGTAATAAATAACAAACAAAAGATTTTTGCCCTTATGGGACTCTATGAACAGCTTCAAAATCCATCAGTCTATTATTCCGACGAATATGCATCCTTATATTTGGCGGAGACCATGTAGCGAGCGTATATCTGAAACTTTTATACGAAACTTACTTCATATGGGACGATTCGTTATCTAGGCTATATAGGCATCAGCTTCTAAGCTTGACAGTAATCACTGAGATGTCCTGTCTATGTTCAGACAAGTCACATATGGTAACAAGCTTTCGAAAAACGGCTATCATCTTACCGAACGTGACTGAGACCCGATGACTAACAGCTCCACATCCAATCACGAAATGAACACGGAGAAAGCATGTGACGAATAAAGATTCTAGTAACACCTCCCAATCGCCTTTATAAAGGTGTAACTAAAAAAGCACGTGCTTGTTTTTCAGTCAACGATACCCGCGGAACGGCGGACTGTACTTGAGTTCATCTGATGCCTTCCATTCGTCTAAAATTTCAACATTCCAGTAGTTCAAAGGGTCGCCGACGTCAGTAGAAGTGTCTGTGAATCCTATGAAGTAGATTTAGCAGACTATGAAATCTGAAAACTGCCTTATGACCTGAGCTATTCTTTCTATGTCATATCATATGATCTACGGATTCCCCCATGAACTCATCAAGAATAGTACACAATGAGCACAGGCATTCATTCTAATACCCCTTCTTCTAGCTTACACACGCTTCATCCTCCAGGCCATCTTACGAACAAATTTTCCTGCCAATTTTGTAGAGGCAATACACATAGTTTTGTTATAAAAGTGTCAAAATATGTCTACCGTCCATCCATTTGGGCTAATGATGTACATGCTTCGTCAAATATGGCCATCTGGCGTTCCAGTAAACAACTTATTATGAAACAGCGGACGTTTTTCCTGTTTGAGCTTAGAATTGAATACAAAAAAACAACCAAATTAGATATTGTGTTGGGAGAATTATTAAGTATCAGAAAACTCGCACCGACCTGTCTGCTGTAAATGTCGTATTCTGTTATCCCACCGGTCAATGTGGGACTCTCCAGTTTGCTCATATGTATATATGAGACTGAGGGGGCCAAGTGGAAAGATTATGGCTAATCCTTACGTTTGTCTGTCGAAAACTTCGATGAACCAGATTTGCATCTCCGGCATTCAGAGTAAAATATGTCCCTATTCAGGAGATACACTGGTAGGAATCTGGTTACTCTACATGCTCAGTCTCTGATAAAAGAACATGAGTAAAAAGTGATGGAACATCCCAGAGTAAAGCGTTACTTACTTTGCTTGATTAGCAAACAAGATTCCGACTGGCCCTAGTACTTCACCAAACCAATTGGTGAATTTTGAACAGCCAGAATTGGACCTAGTTTCACACCAGCCCTGTGCACTTTAGTTGGACCACATGCCCCATGAGTTCATGCTATTTAAATTTTATGCGCCGAACGTACCAACGCCTTTTAACTACCTCTACTTCTCCTGCTACTGCTGTTAATGTATCGTCCTTCGCTTTCGGCGACATTTTGGTGCTATCACACTTAACCAGTTCCAATTTTTTCATTACTGTCGGTGCTCTTCAAAAGTACCACAGCTGCTCCTTTGTCTGGATTTGTAATTCCTTGTTGACTCTAGGCTGTCGACATGACTGTGTAGGTGCTGATGCCTAGTTTGTTCGCTTCCTGACTATTTGGGATTTTAATCCGTCCCCAGTATTGTCGGAAACGGCCATAAAACCTGTTTATGAAAATAAATGTTCTAGAGTATGTTTCGTTGTCTGAAATGCTGTGCTGACACAAAAGGTGCGAGATTCTTTGCCAAGAGAAAATGCATCCACAGAAGTACTCTCTCCAGATTCAACTATGTAGAATTATACACTAACGTAGTGAATCTATTTGGAATGTTGAACCACAACTGTCGTTTGTCTAGATGTCCTTTTTTGAGCACTTGAAAGACACACTTTCGCGGCATATTATGCTACCTCGGAAAAAACACATTGGTGCTTCTCATCATTACTTTTTTAGGACAAGTTAAATGGTATCCCTACTAAAATATGAACAGGCTTGTGGTTGGTCTACACAGTGAAGTACTATTTGGGAATTTCTCCATGGAACACTCCAGTGATTAGTTGTGAAAGAAGCTTCCAAAGATTTTCCAAATAAGTTTATAAAGTTTTCTTTTCCTCTCCATTGCGTCATAGATAAATGGGATCGATATCTCAAGGGCATCCCATGACGAAGTGATCCAATGTCTCTCTGGGGCGGTATTGGATTCCGTATGTCTGACGATTGTCAGTCCAGTGATCCAACATCCATCAGCTCCGAAACCACCGCCACCCCAACCGCAAGTATCTGCTGATCAGACCACACCGGCGGCAGTGATGAACAAGAGTGACCCTATTTCCGATCAGTCGACGAGCGCCAGCACGAGCTCCGCTACATATTACAGTATGCCTGTTGATGATAATTCTAAAGGTTACCAAGTTCCCGGCCAGAGTGCCAAGAGTGGACGACCTGTACTGTCTACGGAGAGCTCAGAGCTTTCCTCGGCACGGAGCTCGGACCGCACAAACTGTTCGTCCATTCAAGGTGTGACTCTATCTTATCTACAATACCACATAAATTAGTGCAACTGTAGGATTCATTTAGACTAGTAGCTTGAAGCCTTTAACGCATAATAACCACACAGTCAAGTTACCCGAAATAACAGCAACATAACTTCATAAATGTCAGGCGCACACAAGCTGGTTCAACTGTCCGCTCTTACTTTAAGCTCTGTCGAAGCTCGAAAAAGTGAATTACGCATGAAAGTTTATGGAAAGATGAAGGAAGCATAGTACGCATCTACCAGCTATGGGTGGACCGTGCACAAAAAATGTTTCCAACCCAAGAGAGTAAACTCGGAATAATGGAAACGGTTATTGCTCTAATTTCCTGATATCTCCCCAGGGTTATAAAATCAGCGACATAAAGACAGGATGACAAATGCCTCTTATCAATGGATGACAAGTAGACAGGACAGAATCGTGGAAGCACCACAAAATATTGTCTCTCAACTTTTGTTTTGATGATATTTCCCTGTCCGGTTACCTCAAGAACTTTACAGTACACCAGGGCTTATATTTTATAAATTTGTAGGTAACTATTTGACTGATACCTCCGGATTCCTTTCGCAGGACAGTCATAATTTTAGTTTTGCAATCACAATTATTCGCACTTTTCTTAACAGAGGGCGAGGTGGCTCATTGGTTACTGACTTGAAGATCCGTGGTTAGAATCCGACCTCTAGGTTTAGGCAACCTGCCTGTATCCCAATCCTCTTGCCCATTTCAGTGGCATGGCAGCTTGGCTGAAAAAGAGTGTGACGCCTGAGCGATCTTTGTAATATCTCTGCGTGGATGGAGATGCTTTTAAAAGCAGCCACTGCCACACCATCGCGAAATGGAGCATAAACCAACTCTGAATATGAGTGGTATGAAACAGGGCGTTGTCCTTAATAACACTGTGAACTGGTGCTCAAATGGGATTGAAATGAATATAAGCTAAATCTCTCCTTTATAAGGTTGTTTGAATGAATGCGCTGAACAAAATCCGACTCATATTTTAGTTGACGTGACACTCAAGAAATTGAACTCTCTTTCTCGATACATTGTCACTCCTTTGATCTTGCTGTTCATGGAAAGGATCATGGAGTGCGATAGGAGAAAGATAAAGCCGTGTGTGTGTGCGTTTATTCACACGTGTTGAAGGTAAACTCCAGGTTACAATGCGAACTTTGCATGTGAACCAATCCAGACAACCTGCACATGGACCGATCTATAATGCATTGATCCGAACCAGCAATGAACATCACAACGTGACTGTCAAAGTTCAGTACGACAGAATATCTATCCGAAGGGGTCCATTCACTTAAAGGTACCTGCTAGTTTTCAGTTTTACAGACGACCCTATGGAGCAAGAAGCTATCTCTCTTACTCGTAACCGTCTTTCTTGACACAATAACTAGGGGGAAGAAAGCAGAAGCAAATGCTCTGTTCTTAGGAATTTCCGACTGTGTATCTTGCGTGTGGCTATCAGGTTAGTGGGTGACCTATAACGAAGCTGAATGGCAGCATGTTTGAAACTCGACTGAGTGGATGGAAGTGTAATCCAATCTGAGCATAATTTGAAGTGTTTTCCGACAGTTATCCCGTTGAACAATCGTAGATGTTTCAAGTTTGATTGATCATTTATTCATTTGATCATTTCCTCATTTCCTTTGCCATCTATTTGATCCTAGACGAAGGTGTATGGAGTCAGTCGACAGGTACAAGCAGCAACAATGTATCTGCTCGAAGCTCACTGGTATCACGTCCTCACACCCTGAACATAAGCACCAAATCAGCAGATGTGCCTCCCGCAGTTCGTCAATATTCTGGCAGCAAACTGGATGTTCAGATCAACGCATTACCTCAACCTCCAAAAGTTGTTGGTTTGACACGATCAAGGACAACATCCGGACTTGCTGAGGTAGGACGGGTTTGTTTAAGTATATCCAGAGCATTGCAGTACGTCTGACTTAGTTGGGTAACGATAAATAGGGTGTGTGTATTACCACACTTGAGTCATCACTTTCATTTGGAAAGTTGGGTGTGGTCGTTTGAGCACTACTCATGCGTATTTTCTACATTGTTATCGGTTGTCTAGTCAAATGACAACGATTGGTAACCATGGTTGCAATCATCTGTGCCAACATCCGGTGGTAACTCGCTTTCACACACCAGTAAAAACGGAACGAGTTGGAGTTACTCGATTGATATCAATGACTTTACCAGACGTCAGTTCTGATATCCAGCTTGGTAAACTTATCCCCATTATGGATTCAAGTTAAATCATCCAAAACCTGCCGGATTTATCCAACCGTATATCTATGTGCAGTTCCTTCTGCCATATACGCACCAGAGCAACTGGATTCATCAAGAACGACACGGCTCAGTATTCTCACAACTTACGCTCACTTGTTTGCGTGTATGGTTTTTTTCAAAGGCTTTGTGGAAGACGTAGTGTCAGGTTTCTGACGAAAAAAGCCTTTAGAGATGTGGAACACGTCAAGTGAGCCAACATAGCTTACGGGCACGTCTCCAAAGATGTGAGAGAGAATAGTTCTCAGTGTGAAACAAACAAGGCAAATATTGACAGAAACATACACTTGGGAAGAATAGTATTAGAAAACTAGAGGTTGAAAGCTTAACATTCTCTTTGTGAGTTTATCCAGAAGAACGTTATGCGATTTGAATAAAAGCCATTTATTATCTTCCGGATAGTATGAATGGAGCAGTCCGATCACACATCTAACCGCTGCCTAAAAGTGTAGTTGTTGAGCCAACATAGCTTACACGCACGTCTCCAAAGATGTGAGAGAGAGTAGTTCTCAGTGTAAAACAAACAAGATAAATATTGACAGAAACATACACTTGGGAAGAATAGTATTAGAAAACTAGAGGTTGAAAGCTTAACATTCTCTTTGTGAGTTTATCCAGAAGAACGTTATGCGATTTGAATAAAAGCCATTTATTATCTTCCGGATAGTATGAATGGAGCAGTCCGATCACACATCTAACCGCTGCCTAAAGTGTAGTTTGAAAAAAGCTGACTATGTATTATGATTTGGACAAGCAGCTAAGCCCTTATAGACTGAAGATTTGCAGCATCTACGAAATATAATCAGTCAGAATATTGTCATCTCCGCGGCTTTTAACCGACGAGTCTAGACGAAGCTCAATGCTTATTTTCTATCCATGAATTCAGGGTGGCGCGCGGATTCACAGCTTGTTCCCCTGCTCAAAGTAACACACAAGCAGACCAGGGTAGATCGCTCGGTAAAAAAATCTGTTACTCAGTGAGATTTAAGCCATTTGATATGTCACTCAAATCAAAAGAATGTTTGGGTGGGGGGGGGGGAGGGTAGGAATTTTGGCTGCACCAATTTATTTTCCTAGCCCTCTTTCCCGAGAAGAACCAAGTGGGAACCAGATGGTACCCTAAGCGACCGGATTAATCACCAAAAAACAAACAGTACTATTAAAATGCTCCGTCATACTTGTCCTATCTAGTGCTTAGATTTACTGTTCTCTAGTCACGTCAGGTGGTTTCTAGCTAACCACAAGTGTTGAACTGTTCGATGACATCAACAATCTCTTCATCATCGAAAGTGGTGTGGCCAATAATTGACCTCACATGTTATAGGCATATTTGATGAACGCCATAGTTGCACTGCGAATTTGACGTGTGGTAATTCTCGTCCAGTTCCTTGGAAGACAAGTTGCTGGCTGCCACAGTATATAAATTATGTAGAGGTGCATCCTGGTGGTACATTATTTCGTTATGCTGCCAGTAAACGAACATTCGTAGTGCCCTAGGTGACGTGACTAACATTCAGGTCCACTGTCTTGTGTGCTTTATCCACAGGCAGGTGAGAGTATTCAATATCTAAACTATTCAGTTATGCAAGGAATATGATTCCAGTTTTCAACCACACAGGAAAATCATCCCTATCAAGTTGAGCTGTGATACGTTTACATACTGTATAGGCGCCACACTTTCGTCCACAGACGATCTGGAAACAAAACGTGGATTCCTGTACATCGGAGGTAGTAGTCGTTATCATTGGCGAGTGACTCCAGATGGGGAGATGGGAAGTCAAGCAGCGAGGGTGGCAGTTCGAATGCATTGACGTTTTGAGCGCGTCACTGGGACATTTCTGTCATTCTCTGTAGGTATCGATGCATCCCAGAGAGACCGTAATTATCAGAGCAACTGCTCGTAATGGTTTTCAGAATTTGTCCCTGACCAATCGCTTGAACTACTCCAGTTGGTTTCCGCTATCCACATGGCTGCGGAAAAAGTGCTTTCCGAGAAAGTCGATACATCGAGGCCCGAAGCACGAGACCAAGCCACAACAACTCATGGAATGTGATGAGTGAGCATCAATGAACTAGTGTTCCTACCCCATTCGAACAATGATGTGAACATAGTGGTGGTCAAAAAAAGAAGTTTTTTCAATGCCTCCAGCTCGAAGCAGCCAGGTTTCCGGCCTATATAACATAATGAGGTGTACAGAAGCATTTAACCTCGACCTTGAAAGAAAAGCTGATCTTACGGCTCCGTCACAAATAGTGCGGGTTGCACAAAGCCTCTCTGCTCTCCCAGATGCAGATAGAATTATCAATCTCAGCTTGACCAGCGTGACTGATACAGCTAGCGAGGAGACAAATGTGCTTGTAACTTCAGTCGGCTGGGATGAACGTGAACTGAAACGTGCTCACATTATGGCGTGATTGAAATCAAGTGCTACTGCACAACAGAAGCGACATTCTCGAATCTTGGGTCTCCGTCATTGGCTGGTAGCCACATGATCCGAGTGAGGTCAAGGTCAATTTGTACGGTGTACGGCTTTCTGCTGAAAACATCCACATGTGGAGGATGTTTTCCGTTGTCGGTGTGGTGAATATCGACTCCGAAGCAACCGCCCGGAGACGATCCTAACGGACTCAGGCGACCGGCCCGAATATTTATAGCACTAGCACGAATGATGGTGTCGGGTTTTCTTGTTTGGCAAATCCGTTCGGTTAAAGTCCGTTGGACAGGGTCATTCTCGGCTCCAGAAGCGCAGTCAGCTGGAGTACAAGCTGATACTACTAACGGGCGCTGGCTATTAGGTGGAGTAGCAGAGTATGATTGAGTTTAATAACCCAATGGGGGAAAAAGGAATATTCGCCTGAATGCAGTTGAGTCAAGCACGTCCAGCCCTGGAAAGGAGGGTAACTTGTATGCCATATATTCCACAAATCCCTGCTTCAAACACACAGAAAATAAAATGGAAGACGCCGGCGTTTGGAGCTTTAAAGTGCATTTCTACTCTTCAGGCTTGTATGCGTTTCACGGGGGTACAGAATATATCAACTTTAAGAGAGTATAATGAATGGGCGGAACTGCCTGTTTGTAAACTTGATATGAAGTACCGACGTCGAAAGCTCCTAGGTAGAAATAAGCGTGCAGATATGTTTGCGTAATTCCGATTAATATCAACGGTTGGCAAGTTGTAGATGACACGTCGGTCAGACAACTAACACTCAAATGAGGCACCACTTTAACCTGTAAGAGGGGGGGCAGGGAATCGGAAAGACATCAGCGGACAGAGAACTTTGAGAGCAAATGATGTTTCTTTTGCTAATACACCGAAGTATAATTGGGAAACCCCAACCTACACTGCACATTTGTAAGGCTGTAAACAGTTGGGTTTTCTTAGGAATATCTTTACCAAAGCTCAGGACTTGGTAGTCCCACCTGCTCCGCTACAGCGAGCTGACCTAGCCCGAAGGTGTAAAAAAATATGGTATCACCCCTAGTTTTGTTGAAAACAGCGGATGCTTCTGGAGCCGCGTTGGACTCTTGGTGAGTTCTAAGTAGACGTCAACCTTGTGAGATGATTCAATGTCGGTTGCGGTAAACATTTGTACGGTTTTTAGGACCGAATTCTTCTAACCCGTCCTTCCGCAGGGATGGCAGCTTCTCTGCTCCCAGAAACGCAAATATACTGGCTGCCTTGAGAAAACATCTTACGTACAAATTCATCTCCAGTTTTCTTCGTGTTAGGGTCATCGTTGAGCAGTAAGGATTCGCTTCCCTCACACCCCCGAATAATCTAATTTACTACTCCTTCCTCTCTAATGGGAAGTACCAGTGGTGCTCTGCCTGATATCGGGTGAGGTGTAACATCACTTTCGGCTCATCAGTGATTGTCCAGCTACGAAAGTTTTTATGGAAACAATCAGGTTCTGTGGTAATGCACATCAATCTGTTAGTTTGTAAACTTAAACCACTATAGAACCGAACAGGAATCAATGAGAAAACAACATTAAATCCAGTACAGGCTATGACAACAGTCCCCATCTTGTAGTGCCAGTGTAGCGGTTTATACTACTAATAAAGCATGCAATTAACCTTTTGGTCTGGTATCCAGGCTTCGCTTTCATATCTGACGGAAGGTGAAGCTCACTACGGGAATTATGGAACCACCTTGCAATTTTCATTTATTATTCTTCACCAGTCAACTTCAAGAAAACGCTTGAGATTGTTCAATTTTCAAAAGCTCTGTGCAGATGAAATGTTTACTTTGTGTCTAACGGCTTGTAACCGCTTAGTCCGTGTTTGTTAGTAAACAACTTTGCAGAGAAGGGCGCTCCCCACTTCATTTGTAATATTTTGTGGTTTGCGGGTCGATAATATCTGTTCTTGGGGAGGTAACGCCCTAACCATCGCCCTACTAATCCAGATTTCAAGCATACAGTGGTATTCTGGTTCTAAATCTGCAATCTAATTGAAAAAAGTAACAAAAGTACATCATGCTTATCGATATCCTCAAAAAGCTGACAAAAGCTAAAAATGGTCAGAATGCAGCTTCGCTGGTGAGCAGGCTTTTAATCAAATAGCCCTCCAGAAGATAAGAAAATGTGATTAGCTGGTTCTACCTGTCTGCCGGTTCACCAAAAACATGTACGGCTCCATATTTCATAAAAAAAGAATAATTCAAATATCCTGGCCACAAGCTGGCAGAACAACTGCTAGCATCGTTGGTTTAAGCCAGCAAAGCATAAGGAATGAGAAAGACATAATCCTGGAAATTCGTCAACTTTTGAGAACTCCTGGTCTGCGGCTAGAATGAGTTGTCTGTTGGTTGTTCAAAATTTGACGATCGTCTCAGTTCGCAGAACCAGCTGGTGAGCGGAATCATCCCTCCGGTTCATTGTTACATGATTACCAATCCAATTATGCTGACCTGTACCAGGTGCTGCTATTAGGCGTCGTAAATGTCTGGGGATGCCTCAGATCCTTTGCTCACAGAATTCACGTTGTTTCAGTCATTTATGGCACCTTTCAACATGGTTTAATACAAATCAACGTTCGGACACCAAGCCACTTTCTTTTTATGTGACAAAAGACGGTCCGAAAGCTCAAAATCGGCGAGGAAACTTTCATAATTATGTTTGGTCAAAACTGTGGTCAGATGAACGATGTAACCGAGTGTCAACAGCAGTTACATTACGGGAAACGCCTGCCAATTACATGCTGTTGCTTGTGAAGGCGTTGTCAAACGCAAGCCTGTTTTGGAAGTTTCAATAGTACTGTGGCAAAGTTGTGGTAATTAAGTGAATAAAGACTAATTAATTTATAAAATCTGCAATCAGAGCATCAAGATAAGAGCACACGTGTATCTGCTCTGGAAGGACAGAGCTTATCCTGCCGAGAGGCACAGTAGCCTCTACATGATGTCATCACAATTTCTTCCACTCCAATAGCCGCACCGTAACCCGAACGTGAGAGAGGATTTCAGTCAATTCCACTTGTTATTTCTAAAGAATACCAGGTAATGCAGTGGTTGTGAATTTGATCATTTCTTTATATATTTAGCTATTAATCTGCGGGTACTTGACTTGTCTGTATTAATGAGGAGTTGTTATGACCGGAAAAGAATTTGTCTGGCGAGCAAATTTCCAAACCTGGCTCGCGTGATAACGAGTAAATACATACATCAGGAATCCCCACCTCGGAAGTACTAGGACGGAAGGCTTTGCACTGGACATGGTCAGATTTGTGTTCACAGTTAGAATTGAGGATGATTAGGATGATAAGTTTAGTTTTAAAATGGTTCGGACAATGTTATCAACAAGCTGCGGTATTTCGCAAAATATTTCCCATTCATGGTGTTCAGTAGCTGTCTCTGTTTAGGAGAGACTGACTGATGAAGACAAGGAAAGTGTAAAGTGGAACGTGCTTTCCGATCCATCGGCTTTCCTCAGTGATCCGCATAGCTTCACTAGGTTGTTGGAAGTTGTATGGTCATATGGTACGTCTTAAAATGAGAGCTCCAAGTACAGAAATAGACACATCTGGGGGACAGACGCGAACCAGCAACCTTTTGCTTACCGGATGGATTTTCTGCCGACTGAACTACTGATAACGGTGCCTGCTGGTAACTGATTTGCAAACTTTTCGTCACCATTCGAGAAGCAAGAAATACGAACCATAACGCAACGCAGCACTTGAGTGAAACAATCAGAATCCAAGTGCGATGATTATCAATGACCAGTCAGGCTACACCTCATAGCCACTTTTTGTAAACCAAATAAACGCAAGCATGAAGAGAGGGACTACTCACCCAACAGCGAACTAAAATGTCTCCCCGAATGGCGACGGAACAGTTGCAAATCAATCGCCAAGATTGACGAACAGATCAACAGCCACCTGATCAATTACCACTTAATGAACGCGAGCTACCAATATTCCAACAAATTACGGACCGTCACTGTCTGTGACGTTTTTGCACCAAGGCTTCGTCGTGAATAGTAATAATAATGATCATAGTCATCACCAGCGGCAAAACACCGGTAAAATATTATTCGCACCTCACTATTATAATGCACAGCAATCGGCTGATCTGAGATGAACTATGACCTACCCCCTGATGACCTGTGAGTTTGAGTGTTTGTTCAGCTGTACCAAAAACTGATATGCTCAAAGAAAAGCAGTCGTCTACTAATGGAATTACTTGGAGTATCACAACCAATCTACTCGACTCCTTCAGTTTACTCAAATCATTGTGGCGGCCCCTGAGTAATGCACATCTTTTGGCACGATATACTTAAAGCATCTCACGCGATGTATGTAGGCGACCAAGCTGTCGACATTTGTTTGACCCACCTACGTAAGACTGTAGTCTTTACAGTCGATATGTGGGCGTTCACATTAACTAAGCGTATTCATTCTCAACCTTGGTCAGATAATAGTACACTTAGGACTCATTAAGAAAGTGATAACAAAGAATCGATTGTAGTGGAATAAAACCGGTTTGGTGGTTCCGCTCCGAAAAGACAAGCTGATTAGCTGAATGAGTGCATCCGTCGTAACTGAAGAGTTGGCCATAGAGCTATGAAACCCATTTTCATCCATCCAACTGCAAACCAAGAAACCTATCGTTCACAACAACAAGACCTAAATTCTACTAGCAAGTAGCCATGAAAAGGATTCAAAATAGAATGTTTTCAGTCCTATCCGCCTACATTTTTCCGGTTCTCGGCTATCCATTCAGAGATACTTTTCTAAGCGCAGTCGTTTTCACAGTTCGTACTGGGCGACTCTAGTAATTTAAACCGCCGTTTTAGTGGACATCTGAACCCGCTGATAATTCTTAGAGCGTGAAATCCGTTTACTACGGAGATACCGGGCGGTTCCCATTTAGAAGTGTTACTCGCATTTTGATGTCCAGACGTATCCAATGTACAACCTTCCTGTCCTTCGTAATTTCAGGTACACAGCACAACTACCGATTCCACTTCCCTAGCACAATCCCTATACTTTGCAAGGCACCCCAGATTTCGCAGGATAGGATCTCATGATTCACAATCTTCTACGTCCTCCGTTGGCGTTCCTGCCTGTCCAACTCAAACAAGGAAAATTCCCGTGAGATCCAGGTCTGGTGTGCACACAGAGCCACGTAGTCCCAAGAATATGAATCTTCCTCAGAAGCTTGAAAAACCTTGCAACGGGTCGCCGGGCGGAGCAAAAATTACAGTCATCAAAGCCGACCGTGAGGCTTCCAGACAACGAATTTCTTCCGCAGAGACGATCAACTCAAATAATATACGCCACTATCCGGCTATTCAGAGACGCTCACCACCTACTAACGAACAAGTTAATCCAGAGTTGGTCCTCCTTCCTCCTCCAGCACAGTTTCGTTGATAGCTTTGACTATTTAAAAAGCGCATTTTAGCGCTTCTACAGTACATTCCAAATTCCTTTTCAGGAATAGCTCTTTCACTAGATGTACAGTGATTTATTCTATACTGTGATAGTGATTGCACAGATAAGGAAACAACGCTCGTTTGTATCTTCAGATAACTGAACTAATACCAATAAGATTTTGTCTACCATTTGCACTTTCCTCAACTCTTTGGCTTCAGCATATTAATTGCCTCTAAAGGTTAGCAGATATAAATAAATGAGGTTATTCTGAATTAAAATCACTCAGTTTCCGTTGATTATCCACGGATGTAGCTATGTATGATAAAATACTACTAAATTGTAATTTTTGTAACTTGACTTTTCGGAGGCTTAACGGGAGGGTAGCTTCAGGGCGCGCTAAAATCCGTCTCTGATCCTCTTTAGGAATGCAGTTAACTTGCCGTTATTTGTCGTTTTTGAGAATGTGCACACCCATTTGATTTTTAACCTATTTTCCCCGATTGAAGAATGAGGGCGTCGGAATCATAGATATCGCCGAAATATCGTCGGCAACATGGGCCCAGAAATACAATGGGTGTGTTAGCCATTCGAAATTTGATGCTCCACCTGACCGAACGAAATTAAGCACGCAAGGTGCAAGATATCAACCAATTTTCATGCTAAAGCGGATTTTAAAACATAGGAACTGGCTGCGGTGGCTTTATCTGCTTTATCTAGTTAAGGCTGGTGTGACCTCGTTCATGATGGGTCTTTGTAGTTTTCCCCACCTGCTGGAATCCCAGTTCCAGTCATTTGAACGTCAATAAAGGCTCATGTCCGAGCTTTTGAAGAGCTATCCGAGTTTAATCTTCACTTCACTGTGGAACAATTATGCTGTTACTTATAACTCGTAGCTAACACTTGTGTCAGGTTGGTCTCAAACATATGAAAAGTGAACCTCAAATATGCTGACGACTTTGCCCTGTTTGGAGAGATCACAAAAATTAACAATCTTCATCAAACTGTCAATCATCGGCTATTCGTCGGACTCACTTTCACCAGCATGCGGCTAAAATAATACAAGGAAGCATACGTTCATGTGACAATCTTTCAAAGAATGTCAGGACTAAGCAGGCGTCAGCACTTCAATAAATACACTCAGCTATCGCAACCAGAGATAAGTTGAAAAAAGACTGGTTATCGTACTCAGGCAGCAAAGACTGCCCCTGTGTAACCTACAAAAACTAGCACAGGAAAAAATAATTCAGTTTGTCTACAAAAGTCGGCATGAACAAAAGAAAGATCTACCCAGCTAAATGTAGCTCTCTATAACAGAATACCGTCAAAAAATCAATTATTTCTAACCGCTTGTATCGGAGGTGCACCAGTCAACTCCGCCAAATCTGATTTGATAGTCTAAACACGCATCAAAGACATGTACCTCATAGAAAAAACACTTAGCAGTTTAGTCAACTTAACCAAAAACCTGAATGCAAGCCCTGTAGACGCACAGTGCTGTCCGGACATGACCAGGCTTACACCAGTGTCCCAGAAGGCACCTGTAGACCTGTATCAGTGCCGTCAGGTCACTCTATAAGCAGCCCGACCCCGGTGTTGCTTATGGGACCCGTTGATGGGTGGGACTTCTCCTGTGTGGATCTAGCAACTGTGTTTCTTAAGATAGCAGCAGGGTGAGGCACAGTTGAAGCCATCTTATCGCATCACAGACGTCAATCACTGTGACGCGACCGACGAAAGGAGCCTCTCTTTGAAGAATTCAAATAGTCTTCTTCCAGAGGCATTTGACTACACTGGCCACACAAACTAAACATTAGAAGTATCTTGGCCTGTTTTTCTCTGTGATAGCTCGCCTACTGATTTCGACGCGATAAATTACTCGTATTAGCTTCCAGACAAGCACCTTGCTCCGTTACGGTGTGCTTTCCAAATGGGCTCTTCAAAAAACGCACATCCCCAAACTTCTAGTTTGTACATTGGGTGGAGTAGTCATTCATTAGTTCATGCTCAAATCCCCCAGTTCCGTGAGCGTATCCTCAAAGGGACAACTACCTTGATCACAACAGCTGTCGACTGCACCAATCCAATACGAGTAAATCGGTAAAACTTTGCTTAGAATTTTTCAAGCATACGTTCAAGTATGTAAAAATCTACGTTCAAACTTAGGCAGAAAGAACGGTGCGAAATAACAGCCTGAAATACATTATTATACTTGGCTTACTGGAGTGTATTATTCGTTAATTGGACAGGTAGCAGTTCAACAATCGCCGCTAACAAAAAACTGTTGATGATTCTATCAACAGAGGGCTCCTCATGACAAGCAACACTGAAAAGGCCCAAGACATGATATACGAAATTCTTGCTAACTGAAACTACTGAAAATTGCAGTCTTCAATACTCGCAGCTGCGCTTTGTGAGAAAAAGCATCAGAATTTGTTCTGTTATCACATTTTTTCTTCCTTACGATGAAACTCGGAGGATACATGGGCGTACTTCATCCGTGAAGCTCGTTCCCACGACTGGAGAAAGGCCACTGCGTACAAACACGGCAGTATAATCCGGCTACCAAGTTTAAGAAAGCCTTACGGAGACTGCAAATCTCAAGTGTTCATTCATCACGTGACTCTTTTCTGTATCACACACCTGAGGATCATTTGGCATGGTCGAAAGGACAAATTGGTTTTGACACCAAAGTGTAGTTGCAAGTGGCATACGAGTAGGGAGTTAACTCGAAAATGGGCAGCGGCAAATGANTAGCTAACACTTGTGTCAGGTTGGTCTCAAACATATGAAAAGTGAACCTCAAATATGCTGACGACTCTGCCTTGTTTGGAGAGATAAAAAAAACTAACAGTCAATCTTCATCAAACTGTCAGTCATCGGCTATTCGTCGGACTTACTTTCACCAGCATGCGACTAAAATAATACAAGGAAGTATACGTTCATGTGACAATCCTTCAAAGAATGTCAGAACTAAGCAGGCGTCAGCACTTCAATAAATACACTCAGCTATCGCAACCAGAGATAAGTTGAAAAAAGACTGGTTATCGTACTCAGGCAGCAAAGACTGCCCCTGTGCAACCTACAAAAACTAGCACAGGGAAAAAGAATTCAGTTTGTCTACAAAAGTCGGCATAAACAAAAGAAAGATCTACCCAGCTAAATGTAGCTCTCTATAACAGAATACCATCAAAAACTCAATTATTTCTAACCGCTTGTATCGGAGGTGCACCAGTCAACTCCGCCAAATCTGATTTGATAGTCTAAACACGCATCAAAGACATGTACCTCATAGAAAAAGCACTTAGCGGTTTAGTCAACTTAACCAAAAACCTGAATGCAAGCCCTGTAGACGCACAGTGCTGTCCGGACATGACCAGGCTTACACCAGTGTCCCAGAAGGCACCTGTAGACCTGTATCAGTGCCGTCAGGTCACTCTATAAGCAGCCCGACCCCGGTGTTGCTTATGGGATCCGTTGATGGGTGGGTCTTCTTCTTTGTGGATCTGGCAACTAACTGTGTTTCGTAAGATAGCAGCAGGGTGAGGCACAGTTTAAGCCATCTTATCGCATCACAGACGTCAATCACTGTGAGGCGACCGACGAAAGGAGCCTCTTTTTGAAGAATTCAAAAAGTCTTCTTCCAGAGGCATTTGACTACATTGGCCCCACAAACTAAACATTAGAATTATCTTGGCCTGTTTTTCTCTGTGATAGCTCGCCTACTGATTTCGACGCGATAAATTACTCGTATTAGCTTCCAGACAAGCACCTTGCTCCGTTACGGTGTGCATTCCAAATGGGCTCTTCAAAAAACGCACATCCCCAGACTCCTAGTTTGTACATTGGGTGGAGTAGTCATTCATTAGTTCATGCTCAAATCACCCAGTTCCGTGAACGTAACCTCAAAGGGACAACTACCTTGATCACAACAGCTGTCGACTGCACCAATCCAATACGAGTAAATCGGTAAAACTTTGCTTAGAATTTTTCAAGCATACGTTCAAGTATGTAAAAATCTACGTTCAAACTTAGGCGGAAAGAACGGTGCGAAATAACAGCCTGAAATACATTATTATACTTGGCTTACTGGAGTGTATTATTCGTTAATTGGACAGGTAGCAGTTCAACAATCGCCGCTAACAAAAAACTGTTGATGATTCTATCAACAGAGGGCTCCTCATGACAAGCAACACTGAAAAGGCCCAAGACATGATATACGAAATTCTTGCTAACTGAAACTACTGAAAATTGCAGTCTTCAATACTCGCAGCTGCGCTTTGTGAGAAAAAGCATCAGAATTTGTTCTGTTATCACATTTTTTCTTCCTTACGATGAAACTCGGAGGATACATGGGCGTACTTCATCCGTGAAGCTCGTTTCCAAGACTGGAGAAAGGCCACTGCGTACAAACACGGCAGTATAATCCGGCTACCAAGTTTAAGAAAGCCTTACGGAGACTGCAAATCTCAAGTGTTCATTCATCACGTGACTCTTTTCTGTATCAAACACCTGAGGATCATTTGGCATGGTCGAAAGGACAAACTAGTTTTGACACCAAAGTGTAGTTGCAAGTGGCATACGAGTAGGGAGTTAACTCGAAAATGGGCAGCGGCAAATGAGAATGGTCCCTTCGCAGGAAATGTAACCGAATTCTGGAAATTTCCTTATTATAAATTGCGCAATCCAGAGAAAGAATGCGCTCTACGCAGACAGACATTCTTTGTCCGGGAGCGCTTTTTCTATTCTGTGATTTCGTCAATTCCAGTGAAAAAATCACGAAATGTAGAGTTCCGTATGAATTTCCTTTTAGTCGGTCGACTGTGTGCCATTGAAAGCTCTAGTTAATGTGTGTACGGTGTTAAAAAAAACTGATGTTTCATTTCAATGACAACGGATTGTTGAAACCAAATACCGAAGCTAGATTAATTGCGACGGTTTTCTGCAAGACATTTTCATCAATCATTTTATTGATCGTTGGGACAAGCAGGATCAATCATGGGATTCAATAGCAACCAAATGACAAAGAATCGAATGTGTCAAACAAGTTAAGACTTATACCTTTTGTTGTTTGAAGTCACGCGAGCTAAAGGCAACTTCTTTTTCTGGAGAAGACCCATTTACAAAATACACCATGAACAGTTGGACTGCTCTACTCAAGAAACCAAAAAAATGGGATGATAATTTAACTGATATAATATCGTTTTTCAGTTTCTCACTTGAAACAGTGTTGCTTAACACAATTCTACTTACTCAGTTTGACACCAGACTGGTGATAACTTAAGGGTTGTTGCACTCTTCGTGAACATCTTTGTGCATCTAACATGCAATACTTCAGTGAACAGTAAGCATCGCAATCGTCGAAATTTACTACTAAAATTCAGCGATGGTACCAAAATTTTCATGTAGTACACCCTGGTTCGTTTTCTCAAGTCTGAGTTCTGCTATGAAAGCGACTGTTCCGTCAACAAGAGGAGGAGGTTCTGTGCTGGCCATCAGACGTGAAAGTATCTCCCCGAAAAAGCGGTTTTCACACGAACGGGTCTGTCTTGAAGGCAGATTTTCTTGTTACACGTTCAATCGCTCGGGTCAAGACAGAGGATAAACTCCCAAACTACATCTTCAGTTGGAAATTTCCTTTACAAACAGAGTTGGATTGTTCTACTGAGCCAACAGGCACGGTAAAGCTGTCTTAACCTGCCTATGGATCAGCAGCATGCCGCTCCTCATAAATCTGTTGGCGGACTTGAAACAGTTTGTTCAGTAACTCTGAACTAAACATTTCGGTCACGAATGGCTCCCTGAAAACCTATCCAACCAGACCTACCAGGAATTTAGTGTTACAATCTATCGGTCACACTGTTGGCGTTAAGCAATCCGGTGTTGCTTGACCTCTGACATGCTGACTTATCAGGAAAAGGACCCTTGTACCTCGTAGCGTCTTTTGTTTTCTGACCAGTTTGCTTGCAGTCTGCAAGGAATGAGGAAAGTTAAAAATTCCAATTGTAAATTCCATTTCGCGAATGAGGTCACTCTCTTTTGACAGACTGTTTTGTTCTGTTGGGCTCAAACCTCTGGTGAGTTTCGTGAGATGAACACTGCTGGCAGCACATATATTTATTTCTCTTGCAAATGAAGTTCCACTCGAAGTTCCCCCCAAATCTCCCTGTTATGCATAAACTGTAATCGTTGCTTGTCAAAACCAAAGTTGGGTGCTTTGCACACGCATGATGAGAATGCATTTCTGAGATAGCCGGATGGGAGAGAGTGATAATCAGGCTTACTCACCAAGTCGACCTTTTTCGTTCACGGCAGACCGAATTAGATTCACGCTCATAGCTGGACCAAATCTGTCGCTTAAAGCGAGATGTAACAATCATTTTACTGTGACATTAAGGAGGCAAAAATTACTCACTGGAAATCTGCTCTTATCTCAAATTCAGTGTGACAAAAGGTAATAAACATATCTTTGCTGTCTTTACTTATTTTAAACGACAACATTTGCTTCATGAATGTTGCCTATGTGACTGGCTTTGCCCCACAAGAATTAGAAGCGGGCTTCTCCAACTGGGGGATCATGGAGGCATTTACAAATCCAGGCTTGATAACTTTCATTGAAGTTTTTAACTGGATACCTATATCATGGATATTAAATGAGGATTAGAAATATATGGGAAAACACGATCCCAAAGCTGGAACTGTTTCCTGGCATAGCGGATATCTGTAGAATGGTCAATAAATCCACAAGTTCAGAAAAAGTCCTCCAAACAGAAGTCAGAATTTCTGAATCTGTCTTAGTTTTCCGTTTTGTCACTACTAGACAAGTGGGTTTCAGGTGAGTTATGGACAAATGAGTTAATCTAGTTTATGTTCACCATCAGGTTGGTGTACCACCAAGCTGGACAATGCCTCCACGATCTCCACACTTTAATTCTACAAATCACCTGAATATCTGGGCCTGAGTCAAGTGCAAATAGTGTAGGTGGTGACAGAGGCCGTATTAGGGTGGTGATAGTAGAAAAATCCACGCATCATAAACTACCACACCTTATAGAAATAGAAGCAGATTGACAGTCTGGTAGTTGCTGTCCAGATGGAAAGACATCAAACTTATTAAGCCGCTACAATAGACTGTCACTAAGCATTCTGACGTAACTTACTTGAAATTGTGTTGAAATATGTATCCTCCTGTAGCGTTAGAACTGCTTGATCAACAGCTTCCTGGGTTCAACTGTGCTGTCCCTTTTGCAATATCCCAGTAATAAAGCAACTGTCATAGAGAAATTCTAGTGATAAATGAGGTTTTTTACTCTGTAAAAGCTGAATTATCATCTCGAACATTCACCCTTGGAAGTCAGGCATGAAATGAAGTAGATTTTTTGGTCCACTTACTCATTCCCAATTCAAGTTATTTGCAGCTAGGCAGTTGGCTGAAGAACACAACTTTGAAATCATACGCAGGCAGTAGAGTCATATTAATCGGTAACAGAAGACAAACGCCAAGATTTTTAATCCAGTCCGGGGTATTGTTGTCAATCTCAGATAAGCAGAAGAACTAAGCAACTCCGTACTTGGACAAAATGAACGTCTAGGAGCTGTGTTATGACCTCGGCAATGGTCTGCGCGCTCAAGGTCAAAAACACTCATTCATCGTATCTAGTGTCACCTGCCACAACTGTAAGAGGCGCCAATGGACACCTTGTTCCAAACAATATATCGACCATGAGAAACGCTTCCTGAAAACATGGAAATTTTTTGCTGCAGCCACTTGCAGACTCAGTTAAACGTGACGTGACCCACTTCGAGTACTGTTTTGCGTAATTCCGTCAAAAGAAGCAAAGTGGTGCTGGTCACAAAATTGTCGGACATTGTTCAACTAAACTAAGAGTCGTTCAACCTCAGATTGTAACCCTGTACCACCTGTTGTCACAGGGATTATTGCATCAGAAATGTAAATTAGGCGGATTACGCCTAATTGCTTTCCGGATGGGCATTAAGAACAAGTCGCGTCAGCTACTGGTGATTCGAACCACAGTCGGACTGAAAACGGAGTTTGCTGTACGCTAAATACACGCGTATGTATATCCATTTGGGTTTAAGGCGAGCGTCAGCTGACTCTCGCCTGAGTATTCCATTTATAATATACCTCAGCTGAATGTACTGCACAAAGATCACCTTATGTTTCAATCGGAACGATATGTGAGACATTGCAGTATATCTACTTGACGGAACACTCTGCCCATAGGGTCGCTGAGAATATTTCGTCAGTCACCACCGGTTTCGCCCCTCCTAAAGCTCATCAGGCAGACACGAATCGAGTTCATTTGAGTTTCTCGTCAAAACTAAATTAGTTCGCAAATGACTGTATTTCGCGCAATGCATGCAATCTGGGTTCAAATGGAACATCAGGTTGACGAAAGTTTTGGGGATGCGCTTACTCAATAAGACTGGGGAAGGGCGAAGCTGGTAGTGGGCTGTCGCAGAATCTTTACCTACCTCACGAACAGAACGCTTCATCGAGAATGTGGTCACCACTCATTTTTTCAGGCACGTTATTTAGTAAAGTGCCCCGTAGACGCCAATTTCATNTAGGTGTACCACCAAGCTGGACAATGCCTCCACGATGTCCATACTTTAATTCTACAAATCACCTGAATATCTTGGCCTGAGTCAAGTGCGAATAGTGTAGGTGGTGACAGCGGCCGTACTAGGGTGGCGATAGTAGAAAAATCCACGCATCATAAACTACCACACCTTATAGAAATAGAAGCAGATTGACAGTCTGGTAGTTGCTGTCCAGATGGAAGGGCATCAAACTTATTAAGCCGCTACAATAGCCGGTCACTAAGCATTCTGACATAACTTACTTGAAATCTTGTTGAAATATATATCCTCCTGTAGCGTTAGAACTGCTTGATCAACAGCTTCCTGGGTTCAACTGTGCTGTCCCTTTTGCAATATCCCAGTAATAAAGCAACTGTCATAGAGAAATTCTAGTGATAAATGAGGTTTTTTACTCTGTAAAAGCTGAATTATCATCTCGAACATTCACCCTTGGAAGTCAGGCATGAAATGAAGTAGATTTTTTGGTCCACTTACTCATTCCCAATTCAAGTTATTTGCAGCTAGGCAGTTGGCTGAAGAACACAACTTTGAAATCATACGCAGGCAGTAGAGTCATATTAATCGGTAACAGAAGACAAACGCCAAGATTTTTAATCCAGTCCGGGGTATTGTTGTTGATCTCAGATAAGCAGAGGAACTAAGCAACTCCGTACTCGGACAAAATGAAGGTCTAGGAGCTGTGTTATGACCTTGGCAATGGTCTGTGCGCTCAAGGTCAAAAACACTCATTCATTATATCTAGTGTCACCTACCCCAACTGTAACAGGCGCCAATGGACACCTTGTTCCAAACAATATATCAACCATGAGAAACGCTTCCTGAAAACATGGCAATTTTTTGCTGCAGCCACTTGCAGACTCAGTTAAACGTGACCCACCGTTCTTCGAGTACCGTTTTGCGTAATTCCGTCAAAAGAAGCAAAGTGGTGCTGGTCACAAAATTGTCGGACATTGTTCAACTAAACCAGGAGTCGTTCAACCTCAGATTGTAACCCTGTACCACCTGTTGTCACAGGGATTATTGCATCAGAAATGTAAATTAGGCGGATTACGCCTAATTGCTTTCCGGATGGGCATTAAGAACAAGTCGCGTCAGCTACTGGTGATTCGAACCACAGTCGGACTGAAAACGGAGTTTGCTGTACGCTAAATACACGCGTATGTATATCCATTTGGGTTTAAGGCGAGCGTCAGCTGACTCTCGCCTGAGTATTCCATTTATAATATACCTCAGCTGAATGTACTGCACAAAGATCACCTTATGTTTCAATCGGAACGATATGTGAGACATTGCAGTATATCTACTTGACGGAACACTCTGCCCATAGGGTCGCTGAGAATATTTCGTCAGTCACCACCGGTTTCGCCCCTCCTAAAGCTCATCAGGCAGACACGAATCGAGTTCATTTGAGTTTCTCGTCAAAACTAAATTAGTTCGCAAATGACTGTATTTCGCGCAATGCATGCAATCTGGGTTCAAATGGAACATCAGGTTGACGAAAGTTTTGGGGATGCGCTTACTCAATAAGACTGGGGAAGGGCGAAGCTGGTAGTGGGCTGTCGCAGAATCTTTACCTACCTCACGAACAGAACGCTTCATCGAGAATGTGGTCACCACTCATTTTTTCAGGCACGTTATTTAGTAAAGTGCCCCGGATTTTGTACATAAAAGTAGACTACTGCAAAACGTTTTTAAATGTGTTTCCAAACGGAAAGGTAAAATGCCTGTAACTGCTAAATTTCAGGTGACAGGTTGAACGTATTCTCGTTCGATACACGCTGTTTTTCGACGAATTCAGGCTTGCTGGCATACTTGTATCCTTTTAATAAATTCAACATTAACGCTGCCGTTTACACTAGGTGACAATGAGCTACGCTGAACAACATGGCTTACAGATATGCTTTAGCTGTGTACTCATAGTTAGAGACTTCGATTTGAGGCACCATTACATTGGTAAGGTATAGGTCAGGCAGATTAAAGGTGCTCGAACGAAAATGGGCAAGGAATGCCCAGAAAGACATTTACAATGAGAAATTATACAGTTGTTCTAATGCGAGCTGTGTATCGTGGGAGTCCTTGAATGATTTAGGTCTGCAATCAACCTTGTTCAGTTTTTATCAGCGTAAAACGTCGACCTCAACAAAAATGGCTTCACGGAAGAACTGACTGAAATATTGTTTTGATAAAAGCCTCCAATGCAACCGATCATGCAGCTCCAAGTAAATTTGACTTTAGCCTCTAGAGCGCTTATTATTTGTTTTACTAGATTTAGATCGAATATAGAATGGTTACAAGTGACTAAGTTGTTTCTCATATAAGGACCTTCCATTGAACGGTTAAACCCTCACACTGGACTCGTGCTCGGAATGCAGATAGAAATCAAAGTTCACCCGCAAAAAAACATTCGGTGGGTAACCCCCTTGCACCAAAGTGAAGTAATTTATATGTGTATTATGCGTACCAACAATACTTTTGACTTACTGTTCTGTTAAATATTTTGCGCATTTCGACCATTCTTCTTATATTTTCAAATTTTTGCAGCACTCACTATGCCACCATTCACATTGTATATGGATGTATCTTCAGGGTTAGACTCGGGTGGTCTTCTCGTTCTTCCCAACCTTCCACTTGTGAATAAGATTACGAGATGAATTGGATGATGTACCCTACTGGGACTTTTCCTTATTTCCGTATGACGCGACTATCAGGAGATAGCTTGTGCTGTCCTTCCGGAAGCCCGACAGTCTGTCTCCCGACATTCAAGCCAGTCATAACAATGAGTCAGTTCATACTTTCCATGTCGAATACACGAGCCTAGATAACCAGTTATGGCATTGTTGTCACACATTTTGTTGGCGCTAATGCAAGCTTCGCAGGTACAACCATTACTTAGCAGGAACGGCTTGAGACAAGAAGCATGGTGGTGCGTGACAAGGAGAGAGTGGTGGTGCAATGGGAGCGGACAATTTGGGTGTTAAATAGTCAAGTTGCATATGCTCCAGTTGTTCGTTGAAATCGCGCTCTGACAAACTAAGAAGTGACGTGGAAAATTTTGTTTGCCGAGAAACAGTGCAGTCGCAATGCAACAACTTGTCATACCCACTGTATACCCAATGAACAACATGTGCGAAATTCGGGCCTTCCGTGGACGTTGAAATCTCTGACAAACTAAGAAGTGACGTGGAAAATTTTGTTTGCCGAGAAACAGTGCAGTCGCAATGCAACAACTTGTCATACCCACCCAATACCCAATGAACAACATGTGCGAAATTCGGGCCTTCCGTGGAGAACCGCATAGAATCAAAAGGCTACCATTATCGGCCATTTCTTTTAGAGTGAGATTGGCTTCGGTCATTGGCCGAAATCGGATCCACTTCTTTTTCTTCGCACAGCACCGTAGTTGCTCTCATAAGCGAGGTGAATTTTTAGGTCTTACGAATTGGAATTTGCTGGACGAGTTTGAAAATATGAGTGCAACGGCTGCCACTCTAGCGGTGCAACATGCATTCTTCCAAACTTAAGCAACTGACTACTGTAGAATACAATAGTTAGGGTGTTTGTGTTTGACGATGGCACGTAGCTGACAACTTGTTTACTAAAAAACTAGGAAGAGATCATCCAGCCGGACTAAAAGAACACAGTAGGAGCTATCTTAATGAAGAACGAAGCTCTCATTGGAGCTCAGTACGGCGTCGGCTAACACAAGGCAATGACTAAGAATACCGCCGTGGTTGTATGGGTTGATTGTTTCTTCTATAATGTCTTGTCTGCCGAAACTACATCTATCTCTGCTAATAGATGTATCATTAGTAGAAACGAGGTACTCCGAAGAGAGGATATAGTAGGAAGGGACGTTTTAGCCTCTTTGAATTGGCCTTGCTCCTGGAGAGAGGACCTCAGCTAGACTGGCGTGTCTGGATTTTGCAAGGAAGTTGCACCTTTTGTGAAGAGTTGCTGTTGAAAAGCTAATGTATTCGAAACACATCCGAATTTTTTATTTCTCTCAAGAGATTGATTTTTATTGCCATAGGCAGCAGGTAGGTTGGTAGAACCGGTGTTCCGGTGAAATCAGTAATAGAACTACAATGGACTCTTAATTGCACACAAAAATCAGCCTAGTTCCTTGTTTCCAAATCAAATCCCCCCGAAGCAAAGACTACCTTGTCGGAATGGCATGCATGTCAGTGGTAGAAAAGAGTTCACAACTCGTCCAAATCGGGACGCATTTTCCACCGTACTTTTTTTACACAAACTGAAAATCCATATTTCTGGACATTCCATCACTGTTGTTCAGCTGTTCGCTCCAAATCATAAAACTCGGACATTTCTCTGGAACACCATGCAGCTTTCTAACGATTATTCATTATAGGACTGGAAGATTAAGAATGACAACAAACTTGCACGCGTTATTCACGAAGGTGTTCAGTTATCACATTTTGACAGCTACTGGGTGGCGCAGTGATTGTTGGCCCTTGTTATCTTTTATCAGAAGGCAGTGAGTGTAGTGACCACGAAGACATCTCTGTTTTACCGTTTCAGTTGAAAAAAGACTACGCGGTGGGGTATACTGCCAAGCACTAGTTATCTTTCAAAGTCCACATAATCTCTTGATACTAAATGCATTTTTATTTGACTGCTAATTTCACACAATAAGGTATAAACTTTGAAACAGCGATAGCTCATACAAACAGCTGGTGCAGGAAGGAGAACTGGCTGACCGACAGAAAAGCAGGACACGTACACATAAACATGAGACAGCTGAGCAGAATATGCTCTGAGATTTTTGTTGATCCTGGGTCGTTTGGCGAAACTGAAAGATTCTGATTTGTTCAGTGTGAGGACATTTGGAAACTTTTCAATTCGTCTTGTAACCAAAAGTACTAAAACACCGAGACGCTTCCTACAGCTATTTCATCCGTACTGACCATCATCAGCAGTGGGCATCTCACGACCTGAGGATTCTTCATTCAAAAAGCCAGTCAGCACTGGGCTACCTGACATGAACCCATGATTGAAGGATGGTTGGGGCTGAATCCTGTTCAACTGCGAGTTAATCACACTGTTGATCAGCCACTAGTGGTCAAAAGGCTAAGTATTCCGCTACTGGACGGGAGATCACAGAACCGCATAGAATCAAAAGGCTACCATTATCGGCCATTTCTTTTAGAGTGAGATTGGCTTCGGTCATTGGCCGAAATCGGATCCACTTCTTTTTCTTCGCACAGCACCGTAGTTGCTCTCATAAGCGAGGTGAATTTTTAGGTCTTACGAATTGGAATTTGCTGGACGAGTTTGAAAATATGAGTGCAACGGCTGCCACTCTAGCGGTGCAACATGCATTCTTCCAAACTTAAGCAACTGACTACTGTAGAATACAATAGTTAGGGTGTTTGTGTTTGACGATGGCACGTAGCTGACAACTTGTTTACTAAAAAACTAGGAAGAGATCATCCAGCCGGACTAAAAGAACACAGTAGGAGCTATCTTAATGAAGAACGAAGCTCTCATTGGAGCTCAGTACGGCGTCGGCTAACACAAGGCAATGACTAAGAATACCGCCGTGGTTGTATGGGTTGATTGTTTCTTCTATAATGTCTTGTCTGCCGAAACTACATCTATCTCTGCTAATAGATGTATCATTAGTAGAAACGAGGTACTCCGAAGAGAGGATATAGTAGGAAGGGACGTTTTAGCCTCTTTGAATTGGCCTTGCTCCTGGAGAGAGGACCTCAGCTAGACTGGCGTGTCTGGATTTTGCAAGGAAGTTGCACCTTTTGTGAAGAGTTGCTGTTGAAAAGCTAATGTATTCGAAACACATCCGAATTTTTTATTTCTCTCAAGAGATTGATTTTTATTGCCATAGGCAGCAGGTAGGTTGGTAGAACCGGTGTTCCGGTGAAATCAGTAATAGAACTACAATGGACTCTTAATTGCACACAAAAATCAGCCTAGTTCCTTGTTTCCAAATCAAATCCCCCCGAAGCAAAGACTACCTTGTCGGAATGGCATGCATGTCAGTGGTAGAAAAGAGTTCACAACTCGCCCAAATCGGGACGCATTTTCCACCGTACTTTTTTTACACAAACTGAAAATCCATATTTCTGGACATTCCATCACTGTTGTTCAGCTGTTCGCTCCAAATCATAAAACTCGGACATTTCTCTGGAACACCATGCAGCTTTCTAACGATTATTCATTATAGGACTGGAAGATTAAGAATGACAACAAACTTGCACGCGTTATTCACGAAGGTGTTCAGTTATCACATTTTGACAGCTACTGGGTGGCGCAGTGATTGTTGGCCCTTGTTATCTTTTATCAGAAGGCAGTGAGTGTAGTGACCACGAAGACATCTCTGTTTTACCGTTTCAGTTGAAAAAAGACTACGCGGTGGGGTATACTGCCAAGCACTAGTTATCTTTCAAAGTCCACATAATCTCTTGATACTAAATGCATTTTTATTTGACTGCTAATTTCACACAATAAGGTATAAACTTTGAAACAGCGATAGCTCATACAAACAGCTGGTGCAGGAAGGAGAACTGGCTGACCGACAGAAAAGCAGGACACGTACACATAAACATGAGACAGCTGAGCAGAATATGCTCTGAGATTTTTGTTGATCCTGGGTCGTTTGGCGAAACTGAAAGATTCTGATTTGTTCAGTGTGAGGACATTTGGAAACTTTTCAATTCGTCTTGTAACCAAAAGTACTAAAACACCGAGACGCTTCCTACAGCTATTTCATCCGTACTGACCATCATCAGCAGTGGGCATCTCACGACCTGAGGATTCTTCATTCAAAAAGCCAGTCAGCACTGGGCTACCTGACATGAACCCATGATTGAAGGATGGTTGGGGCTGAATCCTGTTCAACTGCGAGTTAATCACACTGTTGATCAGCCACTAGTGGTCAAAAGGCTAAGTATTCCGCTACTGGACGGGAGATCACGGGTTTGAAATTCTCCAGAGTTTCTTGAAATTTACACTAATGGTGATTCCGAAAACGATGAAGCATTCGTATAGTGCTTCTTTTCTCCTCAGCATGGACTGGATTCAACCATAGGTCAAAATCTTGACTGCAAATTAACATCCATCATTCGGTTTAGAGATAAACACCGGTGTGCTCTAGGGTGAGCTACATCACGTTCCTATATAAATAGGGGCTCGACTTGTATGATTGCTTCGGACCAAAAACTAATAACACCGTTCGATTTGTGACCAGACCTGTTAAGTTCTTTTAGTTAATAAGGCTTTTTGACCACAACGTACGCATCTGCTTGGTCTCAAAAGACTCAGGTGCAGGGACCTTTAATACGTCATTGTTTTAATGTTCCCATTACCCATGGGTTTGAGGAAATAAGCGTTCAACCAAAAATAAATATCAGTGCAACGCACAGTCTGCATGCATACCTCAATGACTAACGTTCTATGTATGTTATCGCCTTACCTTCAGGACATTTGAGCACACGACCTTCACGATCGACGTTAAGGTCACCACAGCGCTGAGTTTCAAAAGCGTCCCTGGGTGTAACGGCCCCTCGCTGAACACCAGTGGTAAATCTTTCCATATTTAATTCAGATGTCATATGTATAGTGTAAGAGGACACCACATGTAAACCACAGTGTATTCGCAAAGTAAAGAATACGCCACCCAACACTCATCTAAGCTCCTTCTTAAGTCAAAGTAGAAGAAATTAGTAATCTCCGCGGCCACAGGAAACATCGTCTATTACCTTTATTCACCTAAAATTTTACAAATGAAAGGCAATATGTTAGCAATAGGTGTCACGTTGCTCCAACACACCTTCAAAACACCTTGAATGTACCAGAATACCTCATAACTTTGTTGTGAAAAAATCCGCGCACTGTCTGCCTTGAAGGTCAAATCAGAAACTATGCCAGCACACCCGAAATGAGCGACAGCCACATTTGGTAATCTGTCGATCGTACTGAACAACTCGATGCGCGCTGTTCATGACGGACAACATAAGCAGCCAGACAGTCAGCACAGCCGTGGTTGCGAGATTCACAGACCGCTGTCCTGGTTGGTTTGCTCCGAGACGTGGGTTGCACCTGTCGTAATAACAAAATCTCCTGTCAACACCGGACTCCTTGGTTGAATTTCTTATCAAGACTGATTGAAAGGAACCAATCAACCAACAATACTCCCTTTACTTGCCCTACACTGTTACTTTTTTGGACTGGAATACATGAACAGTGCATAACTAATCAGTTATATGCTAATTAAAGTTGACTAATTATGAAGAAAATGTCTTGGAAATACTGGGAAACACTAGTGAATTGATATAATTAACTTGGCTATTTCGTGCTTGCTGCTGTTATAGTTAATCGTTCGAAAACTTCCCTAATTAGCTCGAATTAGTTGTTGTGGGGACGCTTCTGTGATTTACCGTCACAACGTAAAGTGCACTACCAACCGAAATGCTAAGCAAAAATGGAGCAGTCCGGAGAAGAAGGTTATTTTGTCCTCATTCATCACAACGTCAATCCCACTTACTCGAAGGACACCTCAAAGTTTCTTCCCATAGAAATTTCCACTGCACAGTCTCGCTTTCGCTGACGTCCCTTAGCTCCATAGACCCCATGCATTGGTTTGTGTGTGTGGCTTAAATGGTATATAGCCCACCATATTTAAACTTTACTATTTTGACCCTACCCACAGAAGTTGCAACAAGTGTGCATGATTACAGGGAGTAGTCACTAAGACAGACTTGCCGTTAAGTTGATTCACTCTTGAAAAAAGCCTCCTCCATCTCTTTCGTTTTGAGAAGTAAAAATATACCACCAAGTGGTTTCGTCGGTTTCGTCCAGCTGACATTCTCTGTTGACAGTTATGTCAAAACAAATGGGGCCAATTCAACTAACATGACCAGCAGCTATTAAATCATGGACTGAAGTAACACAGGGCGAAGTCACGACAGTAGGTGAACTTCACTCATGGCACTGAAGTATCTGGTATTCCGGTTAGTGCAGGAATTTTGCTTATGTGGCATTGGACTTGCGCTCACTTTCCACATCACCGTTTTGTGAACGGTCCTATCCCTTGCCTAGCGCAATTCATGGTTCCGTTCTTGAAGCATCGTATTCACTAGCAGAATGCGTCACAACACCAGCGCATCCTTGCAATACTCCGCCACCACATTTCATTCGTAACCGAGTACGCTGAGTTTGGCGTAACTCTGAAAACTTTTGGCTCACCCTAATAATGAATGAATACAGTCTCGGAAACCGCAAAGTTTGGTGTATTTACACAACTTATGTGTGGCTTCTGATAGTCTGAGGTGCCGAGTTTATGGAAGAATGGTAGCAGGAGTGCATCAAAACTCCTCTGAAGTTCAGTTCACACCTGATTCTCTAACAAGATTAACTTGCACTGGAATTCTTTGAGCTTGTTTTAGGTGGATAAAAATCGCGATTTGAAACTCACGGCTTTAAACTCTTCCCTATATGTGAACATTTCAAAGTTACGGAAATGGACCACAAGTTATCGTTCCTCTCCCCCACAGTAAATCCCTTTCCAATAGCATTATCAGGAGCAATTCCCATAGGGTCCTACAACTCTCCTTGGGGAGAGTACTACTTATCGAGGGCGCCCGACAGAACACTGCTTGAGATGTTCAAAGGAGGTAAAGCTGTATTATCTAGAAACGACCAATGTGGTCGTATTTGGTATTATCATAAGCTCCACCAGTGCACGACCACAGTATCTAATACAGTTTTATCATGCAAAGCTAGCGTAGTGAACTTGGACCTGACCTATATGGTCAGTTTAACATGCTAAATGGGGAACAAACATTTGGACCGGCAAACCCCATTTTATATCCCGCAACGCCTTGAATTCACTGCATTTCATAGGCTATTGTTCAGTAAAACAACAGCAATCTAACGAATGCTGCGCTGTGATGAAATTTAGTTGGCTACTCACGTGTGCAATGACGCTGAACAGTCCAATTCAAAATGAGCTATTATGGTCGTTGGCTTGTTCGCTGAGCTGCGCAATTTGATTGCAAGCGTTTCATCACCAATCGAGGGGACATCATCAGTGCGTAGCTGGGCATAGCGGTGGGTTCGTGGTTGTGCACAACCACTGATTATGTCACCTCGAATGGTGATGAAACGGTTGCAATCAAATTGTCCAGCTCAGCGAACAAGCCGACGACCATCTACACTACCTGAGCTACCGACATTCTCTTCTGTATGAGCCATTACGAAGTACAAGAGGGTGGAATTTCCAAATGGTAATTTTTGTGTAAATTGTTGTGCTATATTCTTCTGTCAGTTTCTTATGCCTCTGTGCACTCAGCACTCTTAAAAGGTAGACTAAAATAAAAGTTTTATTTTCATTCGGTAAATTGTTCGGGCGCTTGGTGGATAGAAAGTGAAGCAAGATGAGTTTGAGCTGAAAAGATTTACAGATAAATTAGGGAATCTTACGTGTCTTCGAAGCATGTCAAAGCTTGCAATGAAATCAAAAATACCATACTCAAGTTTACATCAATACAAGCGAAGCTGATAGAGCTGGATGGCAACTCTTGATACACTTCTTCGGAAAAAACATAGGGCATTGGAGGGCAGTTCAAGATTTCTCACTGTCAAACTGATAAAAATCTATCTCAGAAAATTAGTATTTGTTGTTTCTGAGGCAGACGTAGTGCAGTCCTATCCAGTGCATTATTACATTTGGATTTGTGGTGAACTCCCAAGGCGTTTTGATGAACGGTCTGGTCGACAATGAGTGTAGTTTAGATTTTATCCATTCACCGACTTTCGTGTCAGAAGAAGCGTCAGGAGGGTGACCTCTGGTGCGACAAGTCACATAATAGTGCAATGATACCACGTTCAATTTAGGTTGCGCTTTCATATTCTAGAAAAACGTAACCTTGCAATTGGAAGTATCATTGATTTATATGGTTATAAGTAACGAAAGAAATTCAAGGTACACCTAGTTTTCCATTAAATCAGAGTGAAATGAGTCATCTGGTTCGTAACCACAACCCGGTTGTGTTCATTAAATGGCTGGTCGTAAATTGCATCACCAAATGAAAATTAGGTTTTCCCAGTGAGGACTACCGGTGAAACCTGGTCAAAGTATAACTTTCGCGGGCTTCAATAAGGCAACCCAAAGACAGCCCGTTAATTCTTGGAAATTTGCAGCGTGTTGACGGTTTGGCCAAGATAAACCCATTCGAGATGTACTTATCTCCTAATTGCCATTCAACTCGGCATGCTTTTTCAAGCCAAAATGCGCTCATTTCTCATGAAAAGCTCCACAACTTTATGAAGACAAGTGGAAAGCTTTCTCTTACGTTAGCATCGGCTTGTCGACTTTTGCGATTTACTTTTTCATCCTCCGTAAATTATTTGAGTGACTGCTTCGTTTGGTCACTTAAAGAAGAATAGCATTGACGGCATTATGGGAAAAATTGGTTCCCTGATACAACAAAGTAGAGTTGAATATCCATTTTCGTTTCTTTATGAACAAATATCAACTAACTGCAAGAGGACTGATTTTTACGTCAAATTTCAGCTTTCTGTTAAATGCACAGTTGACATTCCACAGAGGATAAAAAGTAGACTGGGCTGTCGTCAGCTTCATTGTGGTCATCATTACCAATATGATAATCAAAAGGACGATGCAGTCATAGGAACATGTCTAAGAATCGCATCAGCACTCTGTGTTGTCGGCCAGCGTTTGAACGTATGGAGTTTCTCTCTGGAACGAATTACCTCACCTCTTCTTATGCTCTTCTTACCTCTTTAGGGCCTTCTACTATTAGATGCTACAACTAAATGTTCACTGTCTCCGGCACTTAGGATGGTAAATTGGCAATGCGATGACCCCTTGAAGTACTTCTGAGTTTTTATATCAAATAATGGAGCCATTCTAGCAGTTGGTGCACTTTTTGAGGTTGTTTCTGGTCACTGACTGAGGAGCTGGGTGATAACGGGCTCAAATTGAAGTCGATCAACTTTGTGGCGATCTTCACTGGCGAATAGAGACGTGCAGTATCCTTGTGTGCACTCAAAAAGTCAACAACGAACCTGCTAGGCAACCAATAGAGATTAGAGATCCTGCGGTTTCGTTACCTTTAGAGGATCCTGCTCTTCATTGGTTGTTGTAATTAGCTTACAGCATTATCTTTTAAGGGATTTTTCGACTGGTTTCAGCACTAGTTTCAGTCCTACCTCTGGATATTGGAGAGCCCTGTTCCTAGTGACGTAGAATTCTAAATGTTCGAGTCAACAGAGATGAAATACTGGTATGGAAAATTGAACATTCATCGAAAGTCTCAACATACCATTAGTGTAAATTGATTCTAGAATGAAGAATCCAACCATTTTTAAGTCATGGTACAAGATAGGCAACAAGGCTAGCTGCAGGACAGATCCCATCCAGTCAGTCCTGTAGACGGTGAGCTCATAAGTCAAGCTCTCTCCTTATCAGAAGGCCAAGAATTGTATTGAAGTGACGTGCGAGTCCTTGGTTTATGACTGAGTTTCAATTTCACCGCTGTCGTCAGAATCCACTTGAGAGAAAAAATGCGATACTTCATTTGCTTTTGTTTCTCCATGTGTATGATTATGTGGAGAATCACGTGCTGGTCGTAATGTAGACACTACAGTCTATCGTGATGGCGGATTGAATGTGATCGTGCCGTATTCGGCAGCTGCTCCCTGTACATGCACTTAAAATTTATTGAAATCCATAGAGGTCTGGAAGCGAACAACTACAGAACAATGCATCACTACATTTTACCTTTAAGAAACCCCATAATGACATTAAAACACCAAAATTTTTGGGAGCTTTGTTTAATTTAGCTGTTTGGTCGCATTTCAACTGCAATTAGGTTTGGATGTCGCTCAGTAATTTTCTAAGTTTCCCGATTATGTTCATTTGTGCATTGTTGTTATTTCGCAATGCGTTTAAAGATTTTTCGAAAACGGAAACGAAATTGCATGTCTTGAAGGGAAACCATTATTTCTGAACTGGAATATCAGGTTCTTGTTTGTGTATTTAATAAAAACCTCGCTTAATGAATTTCGATTTTTGCCGCTTGCTTCTTAGTTTGTTGTGACTGCAAATATTTAAATCGTCCGGTTGGTGTAACGATTGTGCTACGTAAAAAAGGCATGAATGCTCATGTGCTGCATTTCGATTATCTTAAAATCATTAGGGCAGTCCGTCATTTTGCATAGATATGGTGACATGCTTCAAACGTGCTTAAGGAAGTCGTGAAAGCGACAGATATGTGCGTCTTTATTCCACCACCGGCGTTGAAATACCGGGTCGATTTATAATAAACTACTCATAAGGTTTCAGTAACTAATCGGGAGGATCAGTTCAAACGAGCAATGTCGGTCCCGAAGTAGGGCACACCACTCACAGGCGTGAGCAGCTCCACCAGTTAATACATGAAAATTTACATGCGTATGCTGGTGGAATATTTGCAGCAGGCTCGGTCCACATTTCAGGTGGGCGGAGTACAAACCCGGGCGTGGCCCAAGACAGTGCTGATCAGCCCCAACGGCGGCTAAATACGAGTCCAGTGCTTCCTCCCTTTGGTGTGGATGCACCCGAATAATTACACCAAGACAGGATTTCGACTAATCAAAATAGAGCGATATGAACTTGAATTATAGAATTCCCTAAAAAATACCCATAACTAATATTGGTTATCCTATTTTTTCACTTTCTTCTATCAAACCGACGTTTCGCAAAAGAAATGTAGCGGGACTACACTTTAACGGAAATTTTCAAATGGCTGTGACGAAATATGGCATCTTTAGCCGGCGTTGTTGAGCTGAGAAGATCCACCGCATTCCACTGTTAGACACCTGCTCAATAGACTTAGTTTGTTCGTGTATTCTTTTGAATTGTACTTGACTTCTCTTCATATGCCTGCTAGGGACACACAGCTGCCCAATTTTTTCCCTCTTACGCTGATGCTTACGATCTTCGCATTCATGGATGCTGAGCCCAATGCTTAAACTGGCTACAGCTAACCGAAAGCCATCCAAACTCATTTATTCCTAATTACGGCGAGCGCAAATAACTTCAAGACATCCATCAAACAAGTGAAATAGTAATAGGCAGCACTGCTGTGCTTCCTGTCCATGTTTACCACATATGCACTCAACAAAGCTGCGCCATCTTGTTAGTGGCGGTCAGCATGATCGTAACGCATGAATATGACCATGCGTAGAACAAAAAACCGAAGAAATTCCAGTAGCCACTAGTTCTGAACGTGTTTTTGGGCACGCATAATCAACTGGTCATAAGCATGTGTATACATTCTTCTACAAAGTCACTCGCGTTTAGTGATTTTCTGCTAAGTGCTCAGTACATACAACAAAAAGCTCGGAAGCGTTTTTCCAGATGAGAAAATGCATCGCTTTGCTTCGCTTCCGGAAGTCTTTTGTTGAGGGGAATCGAAATTACTATTATTGCGGCGTCTTCTTATTCAAGGCATTAGGTCCCTCCTATCGTTTGCACAGTTAAACAGACCGTCATCAGGAAGAAAAAGCCAAAATACGAGTTCGCAATCAACCCAACCCTTATAAAAATCGCAACCCTACAGCTGGGTAGGAATCGTCGCTTGGTTTTGCCTCTGCTGATCGACCATTTAGTGGAAGGCCTTCATATCAAAGGTGAAGAGGGCACCGCCTATTTTGCTCCCCTGACACTCATTAATCGGTCACCAGCAGTAAATCTGCAGAGGCCATTCAAATCTAACTACATTGCCCAGTACTCTATTTTGAGAGGAAGCATTTGCAACCTTCAAAATTATGCTGATCTACGGCTTGTTTCTTTTCAACTATCTAACTTGAACTTCGGGTGATCCACTTGACTGTGTGACTGGTTTGTCCGTACCCCACATAATTCGCTCTCTATATATATGTCGCTGAATATGCCCAAAGATGAACGTGATTTATGTCTAGTTCCGTATAAATTTGTGATCGGTTATCCGGGAACATTAATCCCCAAAAGCGCAGTGTTCGATATCATAGCATCCGCACATGTCTTCAGTCGCCTACATGCCTTCCCGAAGTAGCTACAGTTTATTCCTTATCTCTGATGAACCTTCCAGCAATGGAAACAAGTGGCTTTCTCACTTTGGTTACCTACAACTTTAGATTACTCGCTCAGCTTGATTGCTGGGCAATGTTTCCGTTGATACTTGCTCCTTTTTGGAGTCCATATACTCCACTCTGTGCTCAACACCGGATGTAACCATCCACACATGTGAACTGTGCTCATATAAATGTTCTGGAGCAACAGTACTTGAGCAAGCGGAACCGCAATTAATCCGTCTTATAGGTATGTTTACTTGACCGCATCCAAACGAAATTCATGTCACACGCTATTAGACTTTGTGGAAACTTTAAGGGCTGAGCAGTTTCCTAGATCGTCGACATTTGCTTGTGTTTATTTCCTACGCCCGGACCAATGTCTTCTTAGACTCGTTGAGAGAAGATTGTTACTTCCAAATTACGGGAACTTGCCGCGGGATTCTTGATACTAACCAGAATCATGAGGGCTCAATTTGCCACACTTGGACCTTTTCAGTGTGACGACGAGAAGTGAAAGCGAAGGACATTTATGATAGCTCTTCACCGTTAACGAATTTTTCATGTCCAGCACCAAGTTCCTATACAGATTCCTTCAGAGATGACACGGCACCTGTAATCCTCTGACGGACTACGGACACAGATAGTTGGTATTGCTATCAGTTCCCAGTGGCGAGGATACACACAGGACTGCATATCTGGTTGGATTGCATACACTCGCGTCTGTCGTCCGTCGCACTTAGACAAGTCATAAACCTTTGCATATTGCTTGTTCCCACCTGACGCCATAATTGTCTGGAGAAATCCAACCCTAGACGGTCCTAGTACCCCATGTACACTCGCGTTTTTGCGGAACACGCTCCCCTGTCGCGGCTAGAATCTCAAGTTTTGTCAATAAGATTGGGATAGCTGAACGATGAACTGAGCCCTTTACAGCCATCAAGAACACACCGTCGTACAAATGCGCTCGAAATTAATATTATCCCTTTATGGTTGCGTTTGCCAAATGGAAAACGCATTTCCACGTATACGGTTCTGCCCAACAGCGTCAATACTATCTATCGTTACACGATCAGATTTCCAAGTGTAAAAGACTTTGTAGCAGGAGTATAAACGTGGAAGATCGTTCTGCACGTATAATCTGTCACTCTACACCCGCTTATCACTAAATTATTTAACATAGCTTTTCTGTGAAGTCGGCATTCTGTGACTGCCGCACCTCAGACCAGACTGCGTAATATTTCGCTCTGATAAACCACGCATGTCTGACCTTCGTCTGGCTAACCACTAATGTTCATTCGGTGCAAACACTGCTCACCCCAAGCTTTTATTTGTGGGGACCTAATTTGACGACCACAATCTATCATTCACGCATACAGTCGGACCTGAAGCCACCTTCTCATCTTTTCCTCTGGTTTCAACTGAAGTGGGGGTAGGGTACAAATATCATGTTTTTGGATCTGATGCGAAAGATTAGTTCCGAAACCGATACAGGTGTCCTACTTCGTGACGTCTCAGTCTAACGACAACATTTTTCCATAACACAACTAGCCACATAACTCCTGAGTAGTTGAACTAACTAACCTAAAGGCCACACATATACAGATACTTCCCAAGAGTTGAATTCCGAAACATCTCTCCAAACAAGGCTACTCCTAGCTGTCCAGCTGGGTCTGTTTACATAGTTAACCGACATGCGAAAAGACTGCTAAAACTACTGGGGTTCGGGTAAAGGTATAAAAAAGATTAGCGTATCTGTCGTGAAATTTGTTTTAGCTTTGCTGGGGACTCTGAGTTCCATTACCGATTAACTAGCTGTTCTAATGTTCACAGCCACTGAAGAAATTCTCTAATCACCCAACTTTAAGAACAGTAAAGCATCTAGTACGGGGTTATAGATGAGTAAAACACATCACATGGACAGGCCACAAGCTGGGTAACAGTTGACTGTGTGAGAACTGGCGCGATTTAGTGCTTTAACGAATGATACAATGACCCACCAAGTATCGCCACTATTCGGTTGAAACTGTGAGTCTCGAAAGGACTGCATGGACGTACATCGCTTTGTGGCACTGAAATTGAGCCTTATTCAATTCCATACGGGGACGCGCTGGGCACTTAGGTTGACTGGTGAAGTTCATGTAGGTTTCATGTCATATTTCCCCGGTCGAGGTCACATAGGGAACCCTCGTAGACAACATTTTGGTTTAAAATCCTAAAAGTAATCTCAAATGTCATTACGGTGTATTATCTGATAGCAAAGCTTACTACGGGTGGCAAGATTAGCATCAAGAAACTGTATGAACGAACCCACATATGGTTTCTGTGATCCATTATGGTGTTCTCAACTGTTTAGTTTGAACATGTGGTACAATATACACTGTACGAACTTTTATTTACGAAAAACATTGGTGAGCGTCAACTGCCTAGTTTGTTCCAAATGGTCGATAGAAGTCTCGAAAATGGAATTAAATCAACGGTGCAACTCGTCACTCCATCCGCCAATGTCTAAATACAAAGCGCTTCAAAATCTGTGTTCTACTCACATCAAAGGACGTTGCATCTTCCTTATGGTCTTGATCCTCTTCATCTCCCCCGAAGTAATCTTTTTTCCCATACAAAGCACTGTTGCTTGCTAATACTCTATCTTTAAGGAAACTGGGCAAACCTAAGGGAGCTCTACTCAGATTCACTTAATTGAGGTCAATATCAGTGTTCCGTCCTCTAATAAGGTGAAATGTCACCAGTTTTAACGTACTGACGGCACTTAACTATTTCCAGATGATCTCCCCGATCTGTGTCCTTAAGCGAGAGTAGCATGTCCGATCTCTTGGAACTTTTGACTGACTATGAGGTGGGATTTACTTATGGATGCGCTACGTTCAATATTCTGCCAAATCAATCTTCTTAAAGCCATGCCATTCTGAATGGTTCCGTAGCATAAAATCAAAGGTGCCACAAAACTATGAGTGGCTCCTGGGTGCCGTTGGCTTTTCTGAGATATCCACTTTTAGGTGACCATCAAAGGCTTCTTATTGTATTGGATAATCCGATCCTATCGGCAGAAATCAAAAGACTGTACAGAAAACGGACTGGTTGTCAGCCTTCGTTGACTGACTCCACCCCCCAAATGAAT
>NW_008751676.1:3115525-3124482 GCF_000715545.1 Opisthorchis viverrini
CATGGATAGTTTGACTGTCAATAGCTGAGTTCCCCTATTGACCGAATGAAATACCTACTGAATGTTATCAGATTTCCTCACATTACCAAGCTACCATTAAACTAGATACTGCTTAGGGTCCGATAAAAAGACACGTCATAAGCCTGACGAACCTAAACTTCATCCTGACTATAACAGCGATGCTCGTTTCTTGTTTTGAAAGCAGCTAGATTCTGCCCAACCTTCATCAGTCGGAATGTGGGGCGGACATCTTCCTACGGTGTAAGTGGAAACAGCGGGTTTTTAATTAGATAATGTCACAATCTTTTTGTGTAAAAAGCAGATGAGTGGCTGGGGATTAGAACATACGTGCCGGCACGCTCCGTGAAATTTGCACTACTCCGGTAGTTTCGTGCCAACCACCGTCTTCTTGTGTTGAAACTTTTGAGCCAAGCACCCGGGTTTTGGGCTCCCGTCTAGGTTTGGGAGCCCTGCCAGCTTCCCAGGCCACATACAACCATACCAATAACTTCATGCCATATCGGCCGTTGTTATGTGTGGCCTAACTTGTTGCACAAAGCAGGGTGGATAGGCGAAAACAGGTTGCTACCGATACCCCACCTCTCCTTAGTAGCACGTCTTACCTCACTTCATGTCCCATCTGACGATTGCACTTCTGTAGATCTCAGCCACAAACAAGCGTCTTGCATCCAAAGATGTGACTAGCAGCGAGCCACCGCTCATCCCTGCCACCTGGCTTTCGCTTCTCATACCTCGTTATCCACTTTTTATCGTGACTTTTAACGTGCGATCTATGGACCACATCGGTTGCTTTCGCGCACACTCCTGACAATTTATCAATAGATATTTACTGTTTCCGAGACAAAAATACGGGATTGATAAAACGCAATCGAACCTGTGGCCCATTCTGTCTAGATACTACCATCTACGAATTAAAAGCGATCCTGAAACTGTCGCAGCCGGTCACACAAGTGCATGTATTGCTCTCAGCCGTCAAGCTCAGGATAGTTTATTCGACCGGGTTCTCCCAGACCACTGGCTTCGCGTTGCCCATTTATCAACTTCCATAAGAACCCACACTGGCCGAAATGTGTTCCTTATTTGCAGTTTCTGCACGTATACCAATCAACCGTAGCTTTCATTCGATGGAAGGTACTTTTTGTCGGGAACCAAGCACTTTTAAACAGCACTAATTCAGACATGATTTCAATACGCAAGCACGGCGTCTTCGTTCCTCAAAGGCACAGTTTGGTGACCTGTTCAGCTTGTACTCAAAAGTTAATGGTGATGAGTGTCTTTGGCAACCTTGCATTGATCAACACTTTGTACTTCAGAACTACTGTATTCAGACAAGCAGGTATTGTTGAGCTACCTGACGTCTCCTTACTGATGAAGAGTCATGAAGCCAGGTTGATCAAATGGCTTTCATCACTGCGGCTAGGCACTATTCCTGATTGTCGATTTTTCTGGATCACACACGTCAATTCGGAGCATGATATCGTCCGGTGTGAATTATCTGTAAGCATCCATGGGGGACCAAAAAAATAAACTTTTCGTTTAGCCAACGAAAACCTCTCTGACCCACAAGTCAAACATGCAATCTTAGCAAACTGACCTGTACGAAGTTTTAAAACCTCACATCCTCAGGGCAGAGGAGCTCAGCATGCAGTGTTCCTGAAGGCTCACCAAATAATAATTTCATGCAAGTCACAGTCGCTGCACGAATTGAGAAGCCATACTGTATAAGCGTTGAGCATGATTCAACCAGAGGGGCTGTGAGACGTTAGCTCAAGCATAGGCCAGCGGTGGAGAGTAAAACTTGGTGAAATCACAGAGCTCTGGAAATGGAGGGAACCAGCGTAGCTCGGAATATCCGGAATCTTTACCGGATACACCAAACGGGACTGAAAAAATCGGACTGCTAGTGACAATCTTGGAGGTATAATATACAAGACTCTATGCTTTGGATGGATGGCTGAGTATCTTGGACAACAGTTTAGTTGGGCGTCCATCCCGGTTTGATAGATTTCACTAGATTACAGCAGTTGTCTATGGGTTTACATCTTCCCTCGGATGATGGAGTCCTAATATACCTTCCTGCCTTGAGGCGCCACCGTGCCAAATGATCTCGTACCATTGTTCTTCTTTGGTTAGGTTATTCAAACTAACTTGGGAAACAGAATGCGTTCCAACAATCTGGAAGCCAACAAATCATCCTATTTGTACACACCCGAAATGGCTTTCCCAACTGTAGGGGCATAACCCTAACTCTAGATGTAACATGGCTGCTGACCTCAGTTATATTGCGACGTCTAAGCTCATCAGGCGAGAGCACCAAGAGGGATCTAGATCAGCTAGGGGTGAATGAACCACACTATCACGCGTCAAATGCTCGAGCGACGCCACATACCGCCAACCAACTGTTGTGGTTTTCCTTAACTTCACAGGAGCTCTCAGCTCCGTGGATAGTTTGGCTGGTCTACATATACTTGGTCAGTTAAGAAGACCCTAGAAGCGTGCAAATATTCTTGTACTTGTTCCCACGATTTTAGTTACGTTAGGGTCTATAATCAGTATCAAAAAAAGTCAGCCCACAAGTGGTGATTTCCACAAGGAATGCTGCTATTTTTGTTGAATTGCCATTGACACCAGTTTACGCTCCAGGAAAACGCAAATCTGGGTGTTGAAAACATCTCGATTGAGAGTGGTAGACTTCGATAATCTGGTTAACAGTATTCTGTTGTCTGACGACGATGCGTCACATAAACCTTTCGTTTTGACATGCGCCCTGCATCTTCAAATTCCGAGGTCTTACTTCAAGAATTCCCAATCATACAAACCCCTTGAAACTCATCTGTTGTCTGACGACGATTCCCAATCATACAAACCCCTTGAAACTCCAGAATAAGGTTGAGTTTGCTGACGGGTGACTTATCTTAGTAGCTCCATAAGACGTGGCTGCACTGGGATGGATGAAGCTAGTGCACGCATCACTCGTTCACGAATAAAATTGGCCAAGTTGCCTCACCTTTGGCGTCAGAAACGAATATTAAGGGATTTGATGAACAGTGCATACGAAACGACCGTGAGAGCAGGATGTACTTTACGAAACGGTCCGTAAAATGTGCTAGGTATTGAGCCGGATTTGCTCGAGCTCCAGATAAGGTTTACCAAGTTAATTTGGTTATGGAATGTATGCCCGACAGCCGTTCACCAAAGGTTGTTTTCTACTCCAATCTATTCTTGGCGGAAAGTTTCCTGAAAGCAGACCCTGACGTAGCAAAGTTAAATGAAAGCATCTACTGTCAATCTGAACACTATAGAATCTTAGCGACTTCCCGGATGGGGTGCACGTGATTAATAAACTCTAGAGGATATGACACACTGCCGATCCCAGTCGTTCAGCTGTAGCAACCTTTCGTGCTAAGCGGCCATGCCACCAGAAGGAAGCACAAGGGCTGGGATACTCCCAAGTTGCCGAAGCCTAGACAGGGGAAGACGGGAGGCAGAGGTCGGTTTCGAATCAGGGACCTTTCGGTTGCGCTCTAACACTGAACCATCTAGCCCCACCGATCCCAGTAGCGAACTTGTTGTTACCTCTCAGCTGGACCGCCTAGCTAACGCTTACCTGTCGTTGAGTGCTTGGCTTATATTGAGTGAGGTTCGTAAAGGACGTTGATTCAACCTCACTTACGATGTCTTAGTCCAAAACGATGTTCAAATGGTTTTAGATGGAGTCACCTCGCTCCTGGACGGTTTCAATTGGGACGCGGAGTTTTCCACAATAAGTCCCCACATTTCCCCCTTCCCTTTCACTCTTTACTTCCTTCTCCAAGGCTGTATGGCAGTTAGGCACGGATAACCATTCCTGGTGTATTGTTATCCTATGCTGAGCAACTATTGGTAAAATCTATCTTGAGCAAGATAGTACAGAAGCTAGAAGAATCACGTACCAGACAGGTTACAACACAATTTTTATGTATAGAAGTGACTATGGTTTCAAATCCGAGACAACCTAATGCAATTTCACGGAATCATACAATATTTGGACGGCGTATTACTATAGGCTGGAACAGGGAAGATAGTTCGAATGATCTTGGAAAGGATAGTCTTCTGTAGTAACATATGCTGGGGTCGTAGTTGAAGCAAGGTGAAGTGTATTTGACGGCAAGTTTGGTACCCAGTGACTGGGCATGTCTGTTTCCCCTCGCCGTGTCATACGCCATAATTGTCAGCCCTAAACATGGGTATTTTTGAAGGAGAGTCTGGAAAGCTACATATTGAAGGTGATAGCTTTATCGCATTCACGCCACGGGCTTTATGGTTTGATCACATCTAACAGCGACACTAACTATTGGTATGTCCACCCCGATGTCGTACGTAAATACGTTGGGATATCCATACATTCACAGGTTGTGCCGGTTCGCCGGGTCAAAGCACTACGGTGCAGTAAATGTTTTTCCAGTCGACACTTGACGTATGCAGAGCACCGGAACGATGGCGTAGGTGCCAGCAGCTAGGGTACACTGCATAGAAGGGACAGCAATAGTTTCTTTGTCTAAGACCATAGGCTCCAATAGGTATGAATGCCGTTAGTGAGTGTCAGTATAGCACCACAACAATACGAGCTCCATGTAGTTTACATACTACCGACCTCAGCTTTGACAATGGAATTTAAAATGATCATTTCACGGTTGAACAGCTGTGAATATGCCAATAATGCAAGATCAGAAACGTCACCCACATGCTCCAAATGATCGTGCACTCAACACCAGAAATACTTCTGGAGTGTGGGAGTAAAGCAACTAGAAGAGACAGCAAGAACACCGGGACTGAAGAGATAAAGCGATCAGTATTTACGAAGTTCACTGTGTGGGTCCGGTGGCAGGATCGGAAGACGTATTTTGAAACGTCTGGCGCAATTGATCCACTAACTGTGGATTGGCAGCACGAAGCTGTTGGGCCAACTGCTGACCTCTGCGAGAATTGTCAAAAGAGAAGAATAGAGTGAAGAAAAAGTTATCGGAAAGTGGACGTCAGATTGCATTAAGATTTTGCCAACATTTAGTTACTACTTATGTTATCACAAAACTCAAGAAAGCGTGAACAGTGTGGATCGACCGCGTGACTGAAAGCTCCGTAATATGAATCCATCTCTAGCGATCCGATATCCACCGCGTATTGCTCCGTTCAGGAAGAGTAATCCGGTCATCTTGTTCATTTGTCCTTCATTAAGAGCCTAGATCGCTAGAATGGTGGCGGTCTAGAACACTAACTAGGTATAGCACCAATTGAATGCGATGTGGTTCGGGTGGTGAACCCTGCTTGTTACGACGCAAGTATACAATCATATTTTGAGGTTTCATTTGATACTTGACCCTAGTAACTGAAAAATCGGCGATCATTATGCAGACTTACCTGGATGATCCACTAGTATATGCATCAGGTAGATGTATGAACTCACGCTGACCGAGGGGGCGATTACATACAGCCATTTGCTTAGAGCAAGTGGCTGCCATGATCACTCAAGATGGTGTTGATAACACGCTATTCATTACTAACTGAGTACGGGAGACAAACAATCTCACACCTTTAATGACATTGGTGTAAAAGTGATGTACACGGACAACACCTCCTGCTCGACACTAATACCAATGCGAATCAACGAGCTACGTCCATATGGAAGCGGTACGACGTCGGTGGGTAGAACGCAAAAGGAAAATGAGGGGACAATGTTAAACTGTTCAAAATTGACACTTCCCAACTGCAGCACTCAGAATAGCGGACATTCGGGGTTAGAAATACAGTAACCCTCGCGAAAGAAAAATACACACTTGAGGGTAATTCCCGATTCCACATGGGCTTAGAGTAAAGACCATTCCGTGGACCAGAATATCCTCCGATAAGGGACATTGCTCCTATACCTGGAAGATATTTTTTACCGAAATGGAAGTTGTCACTTGGTCTGTCTCCGGAACTCATAAGTAAAAGAGTTGCGATTTCCAAATAAGGATGGCATAGTTGACCCAACAAGGTGTCAGTGAAACGGTAAGCTTTCTCACTATTTCACTCGGATGGGTGTATGGTGGTCTCTTCAGAAGCTTCACTACACATCATCATCGGCATTAGTAATAGCAACACAACACAGCAACAGCTTCACTGCCGAGAAGGAAATCCACTGTCCTTTTTTTAGATTCGAACGCTGGACAGTATTCCAAACTCCTGCGTTCTAATCATTGCCGGTGAGAACCTTGTGGATTTATAGTACGCAAAATACATGAGGACCAAGCACAAGCACTTTTGAGTAAACTAACCACCACCATTCGATCTTTCGAATGCGCCGTGCACTTGCAAAGTACAAAGCTGTGCTTGAGAACGTGCAGCGGTTGAATATGCCCCTTGAAATTCAGGAAGCACTGGAGATTGTGGAGAGTTTTACAGCTCCGACGGAAGCGTACTTACTGAAGTCAGTGGACGAATAACAAAGTCTCGAATCACGTTTCCTAATTTACCTCATTTTTGGAGCCAAAGGGGTATGTCGCTGGGTCTTCTGCGGATAGATGACCAGGTGTCTTCAGATTTTTGAACACCCATTCCCAAGAAGAGATTCTGATAGCGTATGGCATTCACAAATCTGCAACAAGGCAATCTGATTGTGCAGCAGACACTTCAGTTGGCTCTGCCGTGTGCCACACATCCCGAGGTTTCGTGTATCGAAACGAGTGTTGTCATCCGTGCCCCCTTGAGAATGGTCCAAACTGCCAGGTGGGCAACTTGTTACTTGGCAAAAATGTGTGAAAAAGATTATGAAGAGCTCAGGTGCTGTTGGTGCAGTTCGTCTTTCACGACGGGGTCCTCGTGACCCTCCGTGTGTTCGGCTCGAGACATTGTCAGAAATTGAGGGTAATCGATGTTAGTAACTTTCGTGCTGTCAGTCTATTTTGAAATTTTCTGAGTGAACACTTGGTACCTCAGAATGTTTTATGTAAGCTACTATCAGCTCCCTTCTGTATCCAGTTTACTGCATTAAAACTTTAAATACAAATAACTAAACTTTGTGGTTGTACTGTAGTGAAGCGTCCGCGTCAATACTGATGATACCATCTTTGGTGATGATTATGACAATAATGATAATGTCGATAATTTTAGTGTCGTGTAAAGCTGAAGCGGTCTTTCTGATAAGTTTTGAAAAAAAAACAGGTTACCACAGTATACATTCTAACAGGATTGCTGCTAAACATCAAGCAATAACAAAATCGATATTAAAACCGACTTTAAAAAATCCACAGAAATAAATGTCTGTGTTTTATGGCTACGAAAATCAATAATTACATCCTCGTTCCTTATCAAATGACGTAGGCTCGGGATGGATGTGAGTCTTAGTGGCTGTTTGGATACATTTTAAACATCTTCCCCTGAGGAAGGAACACTCAGCAATTGGGAAGCTCTCCTTCATTTCCAATGGTGTCCCTTGGAGCGAAGTTCCTTCCAACAATACTACTGCTGTTCAGTTTTACAACCAACGTTCTCGCTTCTAATCCAATGATCTTTTCCTCACGACACTGACGTACTACGAAGAGAGCAGTCAATCGGAGAAAACGCACGTATGCACACGCGAAACAAGAGGGATACGCAATTCAAACACTTACAGCCTGAGAAACTGATCCACATTTGGCGGTCCGCCACTGGGACCGTTCTGAGCAGTGTCGGTATCCGATGTGGAGTTCACCGCATTTGTACTGGCGGTGGTTGGAACAGCCCCACCACCACCGCCGCCCGAGGCAGCGCCAAATGTGCTCCGGAACAAATCGGCCATACTGTAAATCAAAGAAAGGCGATAGATGAGTAGATAAAGCACGAGAATATGTCAGTGGTGGTGTGCATATATGCATTCTAACTTCCAACTTCAATGAACTTCCGCTTACAACACACTGATAATGTCCCCTTGACTAGTGATGAATTGTTTGCAACCAAACTGCCCAACTCAACGGCCATCATTACAGCCTGAACTACCAATATTCTCTTTCACTACAAACAGATAGAATCCTCGTGCACATTGTCAGAGGCCTCAATTGATGACAAATGCCAAACCTGAGAGATGAACACGGTCTAGTATAATTAAGGATCCTGATGTGCATTAAACAGATGTGGCTCTAACAACATGAAAGTTACGTTCACTGACATTTGGAACACATGCACGGGTGAATGAAAGGCGCGGTTATTTGAAAATGTACAGCATAAAGTGTCCGATAATTCTGTTGGGAGCAAGGCTGCATATATATTCCAACTGAGTATCGTCACACTCAAACTCCTCGGAAAAAACAGTTCGTCATGTTTTCGAGAAATACACTCATTTGCAAATCAATCTGGTTTTCGCGAGAGACTCAACTGAATCTCTCCTTTATACTATTTTCATGTTGTTCGCAAGTAAGGAGGTTGTAACAATAGTAACTACTAAACGTGACTTACGCATTCTGTGTGTTGGGATCCCGCATCAACTGGCATGCAATATTCTGCATCATCGGGTTATTTAGAATTGCACCAATGTCAAGACCGCCACCAGCCGCACTGCCGATGCCGGATTCCCTGAGACGTTCTTCTGCTAGAGCCAGATTCTGTTGGCAGTTCTCGTTCGTCGGATCCAATTCAAGGGCTTTGCGATAGGCTTCTGCAGCTTTACCATAGTCACCTAGACTTGAATAGGCGATGCTGAAGATAAAATGGCCAAAGTCAGGTGGGGATGACCCAATTTGATTAACATCGAAAACCTAAGAAACAATATCCAGCTAACCAAGAGGAATGTGTAACAAAGAGTGGAATAAGGAGGCAGTAAAGAGATCCAGGTAAAAGTACTCCACAAATGATCGAGAAGTCGCCCGTATCAAGTAGATCAAATCAAGGAAGGCTTTATGCAGTCAACGGATGAAGTTTTCAGCAGCGCACCTCATGGATTTCAA
>NW_008751676.1:3124532-3136787 GCF_000715545.1 Opisthorchis viverrini
GGAAAGCTTTTGCAGTCAACGGATGAAGTTTTCAGCAGCGCACCTCATGGATTTCAACTAAAAGTGCTCAATTCATAAAAATTCAGTGGAAAGTGGCAGACAAGGGGAGCAGACGATTATGAAAATGGTGTCCTTTATGTCGAACTGTGATAAGTCTGCGGTTTACTAAGTAATGGGCAGAACAGGAGATAACGCTTTCTGAAATTTGATGTACGACCTTTCAGTAGCTTGAGTTGCAAACGAGGGAAACTATTCAGATGGATTTGGAGAGACCAACTGAATGACAGAAATCACGATTACCTTCATCTGTTTCGGAGTTTGTTTGGAGTAAAGATTCTGATAAACTTGAAAAGCAGCTTTGTGCAGATGGGACGACTGGAATTTTCCGGTGACAATATGAAGGCCCAACCACCCAGCAAACAAAGATTACAAAACTCGGTAACAAAATATAAGATACTTGTACGCCGAACCAAGCCTGACACGAATGCAGAGTCATGTGTGCCACGATGAAGTTTTAGGACTGAATACCTGGTTGGTGTTCGGCGTTGGTTTGTCGGTGGCGAGGCTAGAAATTTGCCCTTGTGGTACAAAATTTCTGACTGCTGCATCGTGTTCTCGGTGAATTCAAATATTTGGTGAAGGCGAGGCTGGGGTGGAGATCCTAAGAGAGTTGTTGATTATGACAGTGCATAAACAAAGTGTATTGCAGTTGGTATGCCGGTAGTCTGCATCTCGGCCAACTGAAGATGAGGATGTGAAGACATCGAAGATTCTAATAGTTCGCGTAGAGTAGGTAGATACATGCCGTCTGCCAATGCCCAGGAAAAAGATTGATTTTGGGGGCCCGATTCGGAGCTTGATTGAAAAATCGACTCACATGATAGTTACACAAATTAAGAAGTCGTATCTCCCTGGAAGCAGGGAGATACGAGAACCGAGGATTCGGTTCAAACGCCTACTCAGCATGACCGGTTTACCCCACGACCGCGTATAAGGTGTCAAATTAACCCGATCTAGACTCACATCAAATTAAGAGTCGTATCTCCCTGGAAGCAGGGAGATACGAGAACCGAGGATTCGGTTCAAACGCCTACTCAGCATGACCGGTTTACCCCACGACCGCGTATAAGGTGTCAAATTAACCCGATCTAGACTCACATTCAGCTACGAACTGAATACAGCCTCACAGAACTTCGGTGTCATCATATTAAGGGAATTCGGCGACAGCCTAGTGGGCGTTTTTGGAGCATTGTGATCCAGGGATCCACTTGAACAAGAAGGTGAGAGCAGCAATGTTTCCGGTGGATTCATATCGCACAAGCTCATCTCCCGCGATACACGCAAAACAGAATGAAACAAATAAAAATACAGGGCCAGTTACACAGTAATATAACCAATCAATAAAAACAAGGTGGTCTCAGAGTAACTCTCAGGTTTTTCTAAGCACGCAGGCCACAACCAAGTAACATGGCCTCGAGGAACTTCAGTCCATGTAGACGGCTGCTTCGCACAATGGCTTAGAAAGGAGAGCAAAACTCAATTGTGTCCTGTCTTGACCAGATGCTTGTAACTGACTAATTGATTTTGGACTCATAACTTAAATCACGATCAGCCAACAGGGTGAGAATTCGATGGGGTAGGTGCACTTTTCCTCGTGTTTCTAGCCTTCGGTCAGTTCCACCGATGTGTATTCCAGTAACTGCAGGTGACTTAGTACATGCAACGGCTAATTGATAAAGCCGACGTTGGAGATTCGGTCGGTGGTGATTACACAACCTTGAAGGCCAGCTAGGCTGCGGTGAATGTTCCGCGCAGGGATACGCTCCAGGTTCACTTAAAATAACTAAGAGCATTATCATTAGATCTCTAAATGAATATGATGTGATATGCGTCTTTTTATCATTCAGTCTGGGATACTTTTCGATCACACGATTAGGCCTTACATCTTCCCCTAGCTTCACACCCTCGCGCTGCTGCCAAATGGCCTTACCCCCAAGAACAGTGTGGAAAAAATCGCTCAGCTGTAGCACCCTTTCAGTGCCTAACTGCCATGCCACCCGAAGGTTGAATGAGGGCTGGGATGCTGCCAGATTGCCCAAGCCCATCAAGAACGATCTCGTGTATCAGGTGAGAGTAAGCTTAGAGATTTGATCTGTGTTTTCGAAAAACGCATCCATTTTCCGTTCAGCCAATGAACACTTTAATTGTAGCTGTATGAATAATCAAATAAGGTGCATCAGAAGAGAAAATATCCAAAGTGTTTCGCCCAGTTTTTATCTACGACCGAAATCTCCTTGCTAGGAGAGCAATTAATTAGGAATGGGGAGGGAGATTGTTTGGGTCGAAAAAAATAGGGGAGGGTCAACAGCGACCGACAACACGAACGGATTTCGTGCGGGTGAGAAGATTCGTGTGAACAAGTTGCCAGTTCATGACGCCGGAAAAAAGCGTAAAAACTCACCCCATGCGACCATAGGCTTTGCTGTACTTCGGATCGATTTTCAATGCAGATTGGCAGTCCTCAATAGCTTTATCCTGCTGTTCCAAACGAGAATGAGCAGCAGCCCTATGTCGAAACGAGAGGAATGATACAGAAGAGTAAGAGTAACTAATCCGCACGAGCTGGCAACCGTGAGAATTTCAATCCGCTCGGACAGCTTTAAGCCGAATAAAGTGTTAGGTAGGCGAATAGGGAGGAAATAACGGCAAGCCAAAACAGTTTGCTACTGAAATGGTGGCGAAATAATCACAGAAATATTATTTCATGATGGTATTGCATGATGGAGAAACAAATCTACTCCTACCGCTGGGTGGTCGAAACCGAGAAGATATCTGTCGTACGAAACAGATCGCAAGTGAAGACCAACGTGTCTAATTTACCACTACAAATCCAAGACCTACACTGTGGGACAGAGTATTTCACGAAAGAAGAAGACCACCCCTAGACCCTCGCTTCATATCTATCCAGAATAACCGAATAAATCACAAGTACAAGAGTGTGGACACAGAAAGATTCACTGAGATATATATTTCCAGTGATTGTCGGTGAAATTTTGCAACCAAGATGGGAACGCGATCTGCCTTGTAAGACAACCCAAGTGCAAATCTACGAAGGTTTTAAAACACTTTATCTCCCAACTTATGTAGTTTTCCATCTGTCAACCGGTGACAAGTGATGACTCCCGACAAAGGTAAGGCGCCGTCATCGGCTAATTCAGCAAAATTGTTCAATAATTTTTCAGTTAAGTTTATATCCACCCTTAGCAGTTATTCATGCGTAATACCGATTGACTTCAACAAATTTGATGCACTATTTATGGGTTCGCGCCGGCTTATATGGCGCTCTGATTTTCGACTCGATGATTCAGGTACATTTTCTATCCGAAACCGGTTGACAATGGTTAATAAAACTCGTGCTACCCATATGTCCACAAGCATCAGACAGGACACCGACTTTACATGGAATGTCTGGCTATCCTCAATGACCTACAGCTCAGACGATTGGAACGTTGCTGAACCGAAATCTCTTTCGGGAATNCGTTGGTGTAAGCCTGTTTTCAGACAGCCTTGTGAAACCATCACCGGGTCAACCGTTGATGCCAAGAAGACCAAACAAGAGTGTGAAGCCAGGCTTCATCCAAGTCGCTGTCTGAAATCTTTGTCGACTTGGTAAAATTACACCTCCCTGACCATACTTAATGAAAACAGATACAGAGCAGATGAGGTTAAGAGTTCCAGAGTACCCCGAGTATGTTGGAATAGCATGCATTTCATTGTCCTACACGCTGAGGATCGCGTACACCCTTAAGATATTTGACTGCTAGAAAGCTGATCGCATAACACCTCGTAGAACGAGATGGTGAAATGGCTCAGTGGCTAGAACGCGAATATACTGACTGGAAGGTCCGTGATTTGTAACCGACCTCGTGCTTACTTCTGGTGGCATGGCAGTTAGGCACCGAAAGTATGCTACAGCTAAATGTTTTTTCAAAAAAGATCTCCTAATACCGATCGATTGATAGCAGTTCTCAGTCACTCGATTTTTAGAGGCTTGTCGAAAAAACGACGATGAATTCGGAGGCACACGATATCCTTCAGTTCGCCTAAAGATACTGACGGACAACACTGGGTGCTGGGGTTTTTGTCGACAGTGGAGCTACAACGGCGGTCGAACCATACTAAGTCACAGTTTAGGTGTTCACTAGGATCCCAGTCAGGAATGACTCTATTTGTTTAATGCAAACAGTGTCATTTAACAAGGGGCATATCATGCAACTCACGTTAACCCCGTTGTCAGTTGGTCGCATGTTCACGTTTTGTACAAGTGTCAGTTGACTACACTCCTGTACACAACTCAAAAATAGCTTAATTGGCACCCCTAACTAGTACTTTTGATATCTTCGGAGCTGAATGCACTGAGTTCCTTCAAGTTTTTTGGAATATGGTTGTCGTGACCTTGTATAAAAACTCGTTTGCATATGCAGGTTAGTCTCAAATCACTATCAGACACTCGAGTTAGTTTACCCCATCGTTTTCATTGCCCTGACCCTTTCGAATCGGCTTTCACTAAACTAAGAGGACTTTATTTGTCCTGATTAATTCCTATCCCTCTTCAACTCCTCAGTGTTCTGGCAATCCTTGTTCATTGGTCCAGAATGGAAAGTCTGTGTTGAATTTCCGATCCCAACATCAGTAGAGTGTGCTGACGAAAGTCACCCTTGTGGTACTTGTCATTTACAAGCATTTTATGGCATGTAACGGTATTCCGCGAAGCCTTCTGACCTACTAACCGCACCAAGTTGATGAACAGCAAAGGTGATTCAGGGGTATAATGCGTGCTACAAATTTAAGCCTACTTCTGCGCGGAAAAACCACTGCGGTTTATTTGATGTGCGCCTTTGGAACCGCGTCTTCTGCCGAATGAACCAATAACCCTGCAAAACAAGTTCATTCCAATCACACTTAGAAAGACTGTGAACACATAAAATTTGTCAACAGTTCGTGCAGCAACCTGCTCGTGAATTGAACTGATGATGTACGAACAGAAAGAAAACTCCCAAAAAGGAACTACCGGTTGCAGAAGTAAACTGCATTATGAGGTGAAAGCTCAATGGCCTTTGTGTAACAGGCAATCGCCTCTTCATATTGACCCTCCTTCATACAAAGATTTCCTGAAATGCGGTATTGGATATGTCGGCGACACAGAAATCCATACCTTGATTTTTTAGAGTTTCGGCCATTGTTTTGGCTTCTTCTGTTGGTTCCGGCTGAGAAGAGGATTTTGCGTCCTATGGAAACAACATTACAGGAAAAGTGGACAAAAACCTTAGATGCCGCGTTAAATAGGGCCAAAAGGTCCGGGATTGATCTGTTCGTCTCCGCAGGGAGATTAAATGCACTCTCAAGACATTGTTTAGCGACTGAGACGGGGGAGTGAGAAAACGATGGAAAAAATGTCATTCGGTTACTCATCCAGCAAATAGGCATAAAAGTAACACCGAAAGCAAGATAAGAACAAGACATACTCAATATACAACTGCGAAGAAATGAAGGCCCGGTAACAAAAGCATTCTACATTGTCATGCATTTGGTGACCCGACTAACATTATTCAAAACATGCAGAAGAAAGCCATGAGAACTGATCAGGAATGCAAACGACACAAACTGGTTTCTCTGTGCTCGGAACTGCTCTCGTGAAGGCAGACTCTCAACTGACGTGATCACAACAACATTCTGCAGTTGATACTATACTTTCTTTCTAAATGTAACAACTACCTCCATTAATGTATAACTTTACCTCAATCTACGAAATGGTGACGGCGAAAACCACTGTTAAACCTGTGTAGAAAAAACATGGACATAAGTGTTGGGTATATTGCTTTAGGATTCTGAGATATTTTAGCTACCAAACGGTCAACCATTGCTTCAAAGCCGAAGAACACTGCACAGCTGTGCCATCATCGTTACTAATCACCAGTGAATTTAGAATTACAAAGTTTTACAAAGAATCGAACCCGAAACCTTGCGGTTAGTAGCCAATACCATCTGACCTGTCAATTTTGTTTACATGGTAAGTGAAGTGACAAAATATCAAGTTCTATGAAAGTGATGGTTTTACGACAAAATCAGACAGACGAGCATGCTCTACAGATTGAAGTTAGTTTGTACGGCACCGAAAACCTGACCCAGAAGAAGTGGTGAAATTCAATTGGAAAATGCGGAGCAGACATCTTTTTTTCATATCAAGAACTGGATGCAGGCTGCGTCGGGTGCCCTTAGGGTGTCAAACGCGTTGATGTAGTTTGCAAATACAATCACACGAAATAAGAATAACATGTCTCTCGAACTTCACAAATGTATAGACAGAAAAAACAGAAACGTCTAATCGATGCTAAATGGAATACCAGGGTAGTGTTATGGCCCCAGTCCCAAGTAGTAAGGAGTTTAGAAATTCGAACTTCACACACGTTTGTAGAATACAAGAAATTCATCGTGTTACCCAATCTATCTATCTATCTATCTATCCTGTCAGCTTGCCTCAGCTACATACTTCGGTCAAACTAAATTCTCAAGGATTCCGCATCACTAACAGACCTGACTATCAATGCGTCGAACAGTGAAACAAAAGCTTCAGTGACTACTAGAACGCTCCGAAGATCTGCTCTTCAAACTCTGCCATTGACCTCAGACAGGCCCTTAATTCCACTAGACGAGCCGAAGCGAACAGTGAAAAGCTTCAGTGACTACTAGAAGGCTTCGAAGATCTGCTCTTCAAACTCTGCCATTGACCTCAGACAGGCCCTTAATTCCTTCCACCGAGCCGAAATTGTGCGACACTGTAAATTACAGGTAAAATGCAGGCCGACGGCAAAAAAAAATCCATACCTTGATTTTTTAGAGTTTCGGCCATTGTTTTGGCTTCTTCTGTTGGTTCCGGCTGAGAAGAGGATTTTGCGTCCTATGGAAACAACATTACAGGGAAAGTGGACAAAAACCTTAGATGCCGCGTTAAATAGGGCCAAAAGGTCCGGGATTGATCTGTTCGTCTCCGCAGGGAGATTAAATGCACTCTCAAGACATTGTTTAGCGACTGAGACGGGGGAGTGAGAAAACGATGGAAAAAATGTCATTCGGTTACTCATCCAGCAAATAGGCATAAAAGTAACACCGAAAGCAAGATAAGAACAAGACATACTCAATATACAACTGCGAAGAAATGAAGGCCCGGTAACAAAAGCATTCTACATTGTCATGCATTTGGTGACCCGACTAACATTATTCAAAACATGCAGAAGAAAGCCATGAGAACTGATCAGGAATGCAAACGACACAAACTGGTTTCTCTGTGCTCGGAACTGCTCTCGTGAAGGCAGACTCTCAACTGACGTGATCACAACAACATTCTGCAGTTGATACTATACTTTCTTTCTAAATGTAACAACTACCTCCATTAATGTATAACTTTACCTCAATCTACGAAATGGTGACGGCGAAAACCACTGTTAAACCTGTGTAGAAAAAACATGGACATAAGTGTTGGGTATATTGCTTTAGGATTCTGAGATATTTTAGCTACCAAACGGTCAACCATTGCTTCAAAGCCGAAGAACACTGCACAGCTGTGCCATCATCGTTACTAATCACCAGTGAATTTAGAATTACAAAGTTTTACAAAGAATCGAACCCGAAACCTTGCGGTTAGTAGCCAATACCATCTGACCTGTCAATTTTGTTTACATGGTAAGTGAAGTGACAAAATATCAAGTTCTATGAAAGTGATGGTTTTACGACAAAATCAGACAGACGAGCATGCTCTACAGATTGAAGTTAGTTTGTACGGCACCGAAAACCTGACCCAGAAGAAGTGGTGAAATTCAATTGGAAAATGCGGAGCAGACATCTTTTTTTCATATCAAGAACTGGATGCAGGCTGCGTCGGGTGCCCTTAGGGTGTCAAACGCGTTGATGTAGTTTGCAAATACAATCACACGAAATAAGAATAACATGTCTCTCGAACTTCACAAATGTATAGACAGAAAAAACAGAAGCGTCTAATCGATGCTAAATGGAATACCAGGGTAGTGTTATGGCCCCAGTCCCAAGTAGTAAGGAGTTTAGAAATTCGAACTTCACACACGTTTGTAGAATACAAGAAATTCATCGTGTTACCCAATCTATCTATCTATCTATCTATCCTGTCAGCTTGCCTCAGCTACATACTTCGGTCAAACTAAATTCTCAAGGATTCCGCATCACTAACAGACCTGACTATCAGTGCGTTGAACAGTGAAACAAAAGCTTCAGTGACTACTAGAACGCTCCGAAGATCTGCTCTTCAAACTCTGCCATTGACCTCAGACAGGCCCTTAATTCCACTAGACGAGCCGAAGTTGTGCGACACTGTAAATTACATGTAAAATGCAGGTCAACGGCAAAAAACGCGCCAATGACCACATTGTGGACGGACAACCGAACTACCCCTGAGACACCAACTGCGAAAGAATAAAAGTCAATTCCCCCGATCTCGTTACCCAAGCCGAATGATATGCACCACGAACTCATATACAGTTCTCTCCGAACGGAGAAATTTAAATTCTCCTGAGACAACAACTGCGGAAGAATAAAAGTCAGTTCCCCCCATCTCATTACCCAAGCCGAATGATATGCGCCATGAACTCATATACGGTTCTCTCCGAACGGAGAAATTTAAATTCTCCTGCGATGAATAGGGCGGTGTTCAGATACTCCCCCCAATACACACTGTTACTTGTCCCAGCATCGCTAAAGCACTTACACTATTGCTGGCGACACGTAAGGTTGAGCAAGGGGCCTAAACAAGCTTAATGGGTTAGAACTGTGGAAGGGAAGTCAAACTGGCCGCTGGCAGGAAACTAGCCTTCCGTAACGAAAAAACCTAAGCTTACTGTAGCGTGACAGTTTGTGTGCCTCAACAACCCATTGAGTTATGCTGGGGTGTCCGGGCGACCGTCGCAGTCTCTCACGCTAAAATGATCGATGGTTAGGAGTCTGATTAACACAGTTCCCAGGCCCTCCAAGTTGGGGGTTTGAACATGTGTGGCAACTTGTTCTGTAGAATTGGTAGCGCTAAACACAGCTGTCTTGCAGTCATATTTTGATCCAAAGACCTTAATGGCAACTTGTTCTGTAGAATCGGTAGCGCCAAACACAGCTGCCTTGCAGTCATATTTTGATCCAAAGACCTTGGTTGAGAACACTAATCGTGCTTCTGCCTAGGAGTGGCCTCCTTGACAGTATCCCAATCCATATATCCATATATCCATCACATACAAATAAACTACCAAGGGTCAGAGTGGAGTGACCGTCTAGAATAAAGAGAATGCTCGGACCGGTGAGCGGAATTATTCGAACAATTCTCGCAGCCAGCTGCTGCCACTACCCCGGAACTTACAACTGACGTAAACCTTGGACGGCGGACGCAGAAACTCTGCGGCCAGTATCAGGTCACCTCCCTCGTCCACTGTTTTCGTCTTTTTAATTCTGAGACACTAAATATAACTAGACAAGTTTATGGTTGTACGGCAGAGAAGCACCAGTGTCGAACTGATGCAGCTGACAATAATGATGATCACATTTCGTTTGGTTGAAGACGCTGCAAGTTATTGCTGCTGATCGATCTCAGTGGCGCTGTTGTGTTTCTATCCAGATTTTCAAAATGAGTATCTGGAGTGATTGTAAGAAGCTGGCACTAAGTCCCCTACCCATCCACTTTTATTCCTCTCAAAATAAGGCATTCAAATAGATCCAGGTTGTATGGCAGCGAAACACCAATGTTGAAAGCTTATGCCATGCTGTTGGTAATGATGCAGCTAGCCAGGAAACAAGGGAAAAATGGATGTCAGTACCGTAAAAAAACGGTACGCTCCGCCATCTAGGTTTCCAACCCCCTTCTGGTCTGCCTCACTCTCGGCCTCTAAACTGTACCCAAACGACAACCAAAAACTCTAAAACGCGCACACCGAACTGGAAATTTCTCACAACCAAGCTGCTAAGGAGTGCTGCAGTGACCGAAACCCGACGTGCACCCCCATACCCCGGACAGAAATTTCATTGCTCGATCTCACTATCGGCAGACTGGACGGATCAGCTAGAGCGGGAGCTATTGCTCTGTACCATCACATCAACCTTGATTGTGGGCTCACAGGCCTACCTTCCCGCGCAATCCAATAAATTTTATTCTGCCACCTGCAACAAGAAACAAATTAGACCTCAATGGCTGCGAAAATCACGAATACCTCCAATCTGCTCTGCCACCGAAGAAAGGTCAAGTGTAGAATAGGCCTAGAAGCTACCAAAATCTAACACGGACACTGAAGGACGCAGCTGGTTGTCCGCCAAACTGTTGCGCCTTTGCGGTGCACAGCTGTTATGCCATCCGATAGGAAGCACGAACGATGAGATAATGTCTGCTTGCACAAGCCCAGACAGGGGTAGCCGAGGTGCAGGTTTGGTTGCAAACAAGCACATTCAGAAAAGTAAGTTCGCGCTTTAACCACTGGGGTAGGCTGATGCTATTACCACAACCTCATTTGCGACTGTATAGTTATACATAGTCGCTTGATGGCGCTTTAGGTGCCACTGGCTTGTCAACAACACTCGCAGCGCGTGCATACAGAAACCATGCAAGTCACCGGAGATTGCACGATTAAACCGTTACATCTTGGGCAAAAAGAGTGTAACCTAGACAAAACAAATGCAGTGCAAATAAACTAACATGAGGCGAAAATTTTATTCAGTGAGCTCCTCATTTTAGGTCACAGAAATTGAAAATCGAAAGATTGTGGTAAAATTGATATTCACTGATGCACCCTGAGCTATTAAAATTGAGAAACCTCAAGTAGTAGCACCGTTCACAAGTGAATTTTTAAGGTTTATGGTCATAATGGAGTTAATTACCCTCTAAGCTTTCGGTGATTTCTGAGGTATATCCACCACTTTCAACTTCAGTTTGAAGGAAAGATGCAATACTCCTATACAAATCGGATTTGCTACTCGGCATCTCTCTAAATTGACCCGCCACGAAAGCCTATTCACCAACAAGTTGGGCGTGAGCGACCGGACAAACAACGACCACGGGTCCTCATTTGAGATCATTAGGCCCCGTTCAGCGATTCAACCAATCACATGACAAAGGTTTCTTCGGAGTACGTTTGAGGAATAAGTTCAACGATCTCACAAGGTCTACGGACAAGTAGACAAAGGACCGTGAACGTGGTTCGTTAGCTCACGAAATCTGCCGTTAGATTCGGGGTGGCGTGTGTGAAGAAGGAAGTGCACAGTACGGGATTTCACCACCTGTGACTGTGCGCTTTAACAAGTTTGTGAGATACATTGGAAACGTGCTAAATTATAGAATGGGCTCAGTGGCGAGGCACGAGTGGAGTGTTAATGGGCACGTTTCCAAGGGATTTAGTTGTTATTGTGCCTAAAACAAGTGGGAGAGCCTATCAGTTCACCCGACCTGTAACAAATACTGAGGAGAAAGGATTGCTCTAGTGTGGACCAGGGTACCTCTGTCGGAATAGACTGAGTGCATATTCTCGGGGACATGCGCTAAAAGAAATTGTGCAAAACGTGTGATGAATCTGGAATTGAAGAGTTGTAGGTTCATGTATATCAATTCCGAAACTTGCGATACTCCAAGGCAAGGAGATTGAGATTCAACATTCATTCAGAACAAGGGCAATACCGAAGCAAAGTGGCAGCCCTGGTGGCTGTAATTAAGTATCTTGTGGTCCCTTCCAGGGCAAGGTGGCCATACGACATTTTAGCATTATACTTGAGCGGGCAAGTGTGGAATACGGCACGGTGAAGTTAGGTTAAAACTATTTTGGGAACGTCGAAGGGTCCCAACAAGATGGAGAATACTGAGTGGATGTCAAAAGGTTCTCAGCAACCTTGTGCATCGTATTTTTCGATAAAATATACCGTAATATCTCGATATTCAAACAGCAGAGCGGGTTCGCACACCTGCCGATACAATCATTGAATATCACGGAACTGGGAGTCAGCTGGGCTTAAAATGATTCCGCCGCCATGGTGCTTCGTATCTTGCTTTTATCTCCAATTATTACATTATTTACTTTGTCCATGGCATAAACATTTTCGTTTGAGCACGAAAAAATACAAAAAATGCTCGTTAATGATACTTACACACAATACAAACGTGTTCCTGTGCTTCGATTTTCGCTTCTATTTTCGCTCGCGCTTACAGCG